>NC_068937.1:87588186-87888186 GCF_016801865.2 Culex pipiens pallens | reverse complement strand
GGAGAAAGGGTCAACCGGACTGCTGTGGAACGCGCTCGGTGCATGCTATTCGAAGCTGATCTGCCAAAACCGTTTTGGGCAGAAGCTGTGGCTGCTGCGATCTACTTGATCAACAGGTCGCCGACGAAGGGCATCGAGATGACTCCGGAGGAAGCGTGGTCAGGTCGCAAGCCGGACTTGTCACACGTACGAGTGTTCGGTACGACCGCGATGGCCCACGTACCGAAGCAGAAGCGCCGCAAGTGGGACAAGAAAGCCGTGGAATGCATCCTCACCGGCTACGAAGAGGACACCAAGGCGTACCGCTTGTACGACAAGAAGACGAAATCGATCATCAACAGCCGAGACGTGACGTTCGTTTCGGAAGGAGTGGTCAAACGTGGAGTGACCGCTGAACCGAGGGCTAGTGGACCGGAGCGGACATGTGTGCGGCTGGACTTTTGGGAGTACGTGCCAGCCGATGCCGTTCAAGAGGTTGTTCCACCGGAAGCCGCGGAACCACAAGAGGAGCCTGACGAAGAACCTGAAGATGCATTCGAGTCGGCCGAGAGCAGCGACGACGACGTGTCCTTTGCTGAAGATGACCCGTTGCCCGCGCTCCCGCCACAATCATCTTCAGAACCACCCAAAGAGGGGTTGAGGCTCAGTGGTAGGGAGCGCTTTCTTCCAGGCAAGTATAAAGATTTTAAACTTGGGAACAAAGGCCTACCCGTGACGAAATTTGCAGATAAGACGAAGACGACGACCAACGCAGCCGCGAGGCCCGAGGATCCTGCCGCTGCGCCCCCGTCGTGCTCTTATCAAAGATCAGTTGCCGATGACGGTCAACAACGATTGATGCTTTGCGATAGGGGGCGCCCGCCCCAAGGCAAGTATTCTGACAACCCTGATGAATCACCCGATACTGGTATCGACACTCCACAGCCGCTTCTGGATGATCCGTTCACGCACCAACAAGCCCTGGCTCGGGACGACGCTGAACACTGGAAACAGGCCATGAAGGATGAGTACGAAGCTCAGTTATCGCTCGGACGTTGATACGACAACACACGTTTCTACGAGCACTCTTCAACACAATAGTCTTTTGTGTTCGGCACACGCCGTGTGTCCTTAACCTCAACTAAAGGAATTTACTGGAAAGCAAAGATGGACAAAACCCGTAAGAATACGCTGAAAATGGTTTTTGGAAACGCAGCGAAAGTTCCAGCCCACGTGGATGTGCTACGGTTCACAGCGAACGTTTTGAAGATTCCGGCCACGGATGTCCACTCGATCTACCGCGATGAGAATGATCGCTGTTTTTACGTCAAGTTCTTGGATGAGCCGACCTTCGTGGAATTTACCGGAAGAATAGAGGAGCAGTACCGTTTCGTGCATAGCGATGGCCAAGCCGCCGTGGTGAAACTGGAAGTGGCCAGCCGGCTGTTCAGGTACGTGAGGATTTTTAACTTGCCGCCAGAAATCGAAGAGAAAGACATTTCGGCCGTTCTGTCCCAATTTGGAACCATTCGGCAACATGTCCGGGAACGCTACCCAACGGAATACGGCTACACGGTATACAGTGGTGTGCGTGGCGTCCACATGGAGATCGCCAAGGAGATACCGCCTAACCTCTACATCGGTCACTTCAAAGCACGCTTGTACTATGAAGGTTTGAAGAATAGATGTTTCTATTGCAAACTGGAAGGACACATCAAGGTCAACTGCCCGAAGATAGCGAGCTTGAAGTCTTCGGCACCAGCCGGATCTTTCAGTGCCATCGTCGCAGGGGCGATCGCAGCCAACGCAACCGATCTCACACTACCAACCGACATGACCACGCTGACACCACAAAACAAGCCACCAATACAACCGCGCGGTCCCGATCGCGAAATATCGCCAACGCCGGAAGAAGCAGGCGACGACAGCGAGATGGACGACGACGAAGAAGATGAGCGAGAGGAGGAATCCGGAGCTGACGAATCGCCCGATCTCGGCGGCGACAAGCATCGTAAGCCCCGAAGTGTTTCACGCAACGTACTCGAACAGTTGGACAACCGATCTCGCTCTCGCAGCCTGATCCGGCCTGAAGGTACTGGGGGAAACGGGGGGAAGAATGGGAAAGAGGGAAAAGAGGGGAAGGGTGGAAAGGGGGGAAAGGGGGGGAAGGGAAGGGGACGACCTCGCAAGTAGATTAAGTGATGATGGAGAAGGAGGATAGTTCGTGCGAAAAAGGAGGAGAATGGTAGTTGGTATGATCTGCAACTGTGTAAGAGAAGAGGAATGTATGTGTGTGTGTGTGGGTAAAAAAACGTAAAAAAACAAAGAGAAGGTAAAGATGTTCAAAACATTGTGCGTACAATCCGGTTCCGATGATTTGCTTTTGACTTTATCAAACTTTTTCGAATTTCTATAGCCACTTATGCCACTAGTTCGTAATATTGCTACCGCTAATCTAAATGCTATCAATTCCGATGTGAAGAAATCACTACTTAAAGATTTTATATGGAACAACGACTTAGACATTATTTTTATTCAAGAACTATCATTTGAAAATTTTGCATTCCTGAATTCGCACACAGCAATTGTAAATATTAGCGCAGATAATAAGGGAACTGGAATTCTTTTACGAAATAACTTACAATATTCTGATATAATTTTGAACGAAAACGGTAGAATATCATCCGTTTGCGTTGACTCTATTAACTTTATAAATATTTATGCACATAGTGGAAGCAACCAAAAAAAGGAAAGAGACACGTTATTTAATGAAGACATTTTGATTCATCTTGCGCATGGCAAGGAAAATGTAATAGTTGGTGATTTTAATTGTATACTTCTGGCTGAAGACATGAATGGAGCAGTTAAGAATTATTGCAAAGGACTGCAAAATTTGATCTCTGGACTAGAATTAAAAGACGTTGAACAAACCATATTGAAATCACGAGTAAACTTTACATTTTTTAGAGGTACATCCAAATCACGTTTGGACAGATTTTATGCATCGAATGAATTTATTAATCAAATATCTTGTATTAAAACAGTACCCTTAAGCTTTTCTGATCATCATGGCGTACTTGTTAAACTCAATTTAAAAGACAATGTTCCTAATATTTTTATAGGTCGTGGTTTCTGGAAACTAAATTCCTTTTTTCTCAATGACAATGAAATTTTGACGCAATTTACGGCAATGTACAATGGACTTAGAAATCGGAATTCTTTTATAAACTTATGCTATTGGTGGAACGAAGTAATGAAAACAAAATCAAAAAGCTTCTTCAAAAAAATTAGCTTTGATAGTAATCAACAAACAATTCGAGAGAAAAGCTTTTACTATCGTTGTCTTAATGAACTTTTTGAAAAGCAAAAAGAAGGGGAGAACGTATGTTCTGAAATGAAAATTGTTAAATCAAAATTAATGGAAATAGAGCAAAATAAATTAAGATTTTATCGCTATACTTTTCGAACTAGTAATTTAATTGAAAATGAGAAACTAAGTATTTATCAAATAACATCTAGGATAAAAAATTCAACACCATCAAAGCTTTTCAGTCTACGTATAAACAACAAAGTTACTTCAAACACATCAGAACTAAAATCAATGATTTTTGACCATTTTAAGGGAATTTTTAGTAAACGAGCTGAAAATGGGGCAGATAATGATGATATTTTGGAACATATCACAAAGACGCTTAACGATGCCGAACGTGATGCTCTTTCCAAACCAATAGATTTACAAGAATTAAAAGATGCTATTTTCAATGCTTCGAATAACTCTTCACCAGGACCCGATGGATTAAACTATGATTTTTATAAGACATTCTTTGATGTTTTAAATACAGACATGTTAAACTTATTTAATGGTTATCTTGTAAATAACGAATACCCACCAGGACATTTCTCAGCCGGAATAATTTCACTCATCCCTAAAAAAGGTGACCCTCATGACCTTAACAATAGGCGACCCATAAGCATGCTTAATACAGACTATAAAATCTTTACTAAAATTCTTTGGAATAGATTACAACCCATGATGAAGAAATTGATTGGCCCTGGACAGTCAGCTTGTATCTCAGAGACATCCTGTGTTAACGTTCTTAGAACATTGCGAAATGTATTAATCAAATCAAAACAGACCAAACATTTTAAAAATCTTTTACTAAGTATCGATCTAGAAAAAGCTTTTGACAGCGTGGATCATGAAGTTATGTGGAAAATATTGAAAAAGTTTGGACTTCCTGATAGTTTTATTCGCTGCGTTAGTCGTCTTTACCAAAATGCAACGTCTAAAGTTTTATTCAACGGTTTTTTTACAGATCCTTTCAAAATTGAATGTTCAGTTCGGCAAGGATGCCCATTGAGTATGGCTCTTTTCTGTTTATACATTGAACCCTTGATTCGTATGCTTTTTGAGTCGGTTAAAGGTTGTTTGATAGGCGATTGCTTTGTAAGAGTAATAGCTTATGCAGATGACATTAGCTTACTCGTTAGAAACGATCATGAGTTTGATAAGGCCCTAGAACTGATTAACTACTTTAGCATTTATGCTAAAATCAAAATCAACACCGTTAAATCTCAGTTTCTGAGATTTAACAACTGTAGTTCAGGGCCACACCAGATAAAAGAAGTTGATGATCTGAAAATACTAGGCATAACATTCCATCGTAATTTTGACACAACAATTTCAGAAAATTATAAAGACTTAATCAACAAACTTAAATATACAATTTCACTACATCATCGTCGAAAATTAAACCTTTTTCAAAAAGCATTTATTTTAAATACATACGTCCTTTCTAAACTATGGTACATCGCTCAAATTTTTCCTCCAAATAACAAACATATAGCTGAAATAAGAAGAATCTGTTTTAAGTTTCTTTGGCAAGGTTACTTTTATAGCGTTGCAAAGAATGAATTGTACCTTCCGATTTATAAAGGAGGTCTTGCATTGGAAGACGTAGAAGCAAAATGTAAAAGTTTATTTATTAAAAATATCTTATTTTTCAAAACGAATTCTGGTTCCACGATTGATGAGTTTATGATTGCGCAAAGTAACAACCGTCATGTAACGAGAAATGCGCGGGAATGGATTAATCTTGCTATTGAATTAAAACCTCGAACAGTGCTAAACACGAGCAAATTATTTTATAATTATTTTATTGATCAAATGAGTATCAAGCCACGTATGCAAACAGAAATGCAAAATCTTCAATGGGACTTAATTTTCGAAAATCTTGATAAAAAATTTATATCATCTGATACAAAAACATACCTTTTCTCACTTTTAAATGAACTTATTCCAACCAGAAGTAAAATGTTTCGTCATGGAATAGCTGGAATAGATTCTCCAAACTGTATTTTATGTGGTAATCTTGACACAATAACTCACCGAATTAAATTATGCGATAAATCTTCTTTGGTTTGGAACTGGATAAAAAACCTTATAATGGTTCGGATTAGAATTAACACCAGAGATCCTGAAGAATTGATAGCATTACAGTTTAATTTAAAAAGCTACAAAAAGAATGCGGGTCTGTGGCTGGTCTGTGTAGCAATTAGATTTAATCTAATGAATTACGGATTAGATGGCATGGGCTGCCTAGAGAAGTTCAAAAAAGAAATACGCGACGCTCGATGGAATAACAAAGCAGAAATTAAAGATCATCCAATGATTGTAAATCTAGACAGCACAGGGTCTCGAAACTAGAATAACACATTGTAAACTACGCGAACTATGTTAAATAAAACCTCTTAAAACATTAAAAAAAAAAAAAAAAAAAAAAAAAAAAAAAAAAAAAAAAAAAGCTCTCATCTCGAACGGAACGTGGGAGCTGTGCGATCTACCGGAAGGACGTTCGGCGATCAAGTGCAAGTGGGTGTACAAGACCAAGCTGGACGTGAACGGGGACATCGACCGGTACAAAGCGAGGCTGGTCATCAAAGGATACTCGCAGCGAAAGGGGGTAGATTACGAAGAGACCTACGCCCCGGTCGTTCGCTATAGTTCGCTGCGATATCTCTTCGCGCTGGCTGCCCGTCTTTACATGAAGGTCGACCAGATGGACGCAATTACGGCCTTCCTGCAAGGAGAACTGTCGGAGGAGATCTACATGGAGCAACCCCCTTGCTTCGTGGACGGCAAGAAGCGGTCCAAGGTCTGCCGACTCAAGAAGGCGCTGTACGGGCTCAAGCAATCTAGTCGTGTCTGGAACAAGAAGCTGGATGCTGCCCTGAGGAAATTCGACCTGGTATGCACCGATTACGACCCGTGTGTGTACACCAACGTGCGCGGCGACAAGATGCTGTTCGTCGCTGTGTACGTGGATGATGTCCTGATCTTCTCGAACTGTGACCGCTGGAAGACGGAGATCAAGGCCCAACTCAGCCGCGAGTTCAAAATGAAGGACATCGGACCTGCGAAGTACGTTCTGGGGATCCGGGTGAGCCGGAGCAAGGACGAGATTGCGCTGGACCAGGAGAAGTACGTGGAAGCGATCCTGAGTCGGTTCCAGATGACGGACTGCAAGCCCGTCAGTACGCCCATGAACGTGAGCGAGAAGTTGACGCGCGACGCGTGCCCGTCGACTGATCAAGAGAAGGAGAGGATGAAGTCCGTGCCGTATCAAGAAGCCGTTGGGTGCTTGATGTACTTGGCCCAGAGCACCAGACCGGACATCTGCTACGCGGTCAACATCCTCAGCCGCTTCAACTCGAACCCAGGTGAGAAGCACTGGTGTGGTGTGAAGCATCTGTTCCGCTATCTGCGCGGGACCTCGAAGGTTCGCCTGACCTACAGGAAAGGAGGAGCTTCGAAGATCGAAGGTTTTTCGGACGCCGACTGGGCTGCTGATCTGGAGGACCGGAAGTCGATCACGGGGTACGTGTTCACCGCCCAAGGTGGAGCCGTGTCCTGGAGCTGTAAGAGGCAACAAACCGTTGCACTCTCGACCTGCGAGGCCGAATACATGGCGTTGTCGGCTGCGGTGCAGGAGGCGCTCTGGTGGCGCCGGTTGCGGGGACGTATCGAGTCGGAGGAGGCGATTACGATCCACTGCGACAACCAAAGTGCGATCGCGGTCGCACGGAACGGTGGCTATCATCCGAGGACGAAGCACATCGACATACGACACCATTTCATCCGGGACGCACTGGAGAAAGGCGAGGTTGTCGTGGACTACGTTCGGAGCGAGGAGCAAACAGCGGATGGTCTAACCAAACCGCTGTGCCGCATGAAGATGGAGATCTGCCGAGATCAACTTGGCCTGCAGCATCCCTAGGTTGAGGAGGAGTGATGAAGATTTGTGATCTTGGTCAAGCAACCTATGGTTTGCAGCCTTGTTAGTTAGTTGCTAAGGATTGTTTAAATAAACTTTCATTCTGTTCTAAACCGTAACCCACGCTAGACGTGTTATTTCCACCTCTGCCCCAAGAATATCGTATAGAACCCACCCTTGGTAGCAGCCTGTGCTAACTAACATTCCCGTCCCATTCCCTCGAGATCTACAAACTGACATGGCGGGCGCCGTTGGTGGCCAACGACTGTTTCCTATTCGCACCGGCTCTAGTTTTGATGATCGTGATGTTTTATCTTTTCAGCGCATTCATGCATGCTGTTGATAAGGGAAACATCATTTGATCGTTGAAGCGTGTGACCGGTTGTGTTGATGGGATATTATGGTCCTGTTCAGCAACGGAGAAGGACAACCATGGGTGGTCTCTCATGCTCATGCTCATGCTCATGCTTAAGGTGGTTGGTGCCTTCCTCACATTTAGAGCGTAATGCTATCCAAAATAAAAAAAAGGGCGGACCTTTCAGTGTTCTATCAACTTGACTCTTTATTCATACCATCAGATTGGGTAGTCAGATCTTCATAATTCAGGGCACATATGTGCTTATAACTTTTGATAGGGTTGTCAGATCCGCAATCTCTTGAACTCGTTGGAAAGGTCTTTTGATTACCTATCCAACGACAGGTCGTATGAGAGATCCGGACAACTCTAAAAAGTTCATAAATAACACTTAAGTGATTATAACTTTTGATAGGGTTGTCAGATCTGCAATCTCTTGAACTCGTTGGAAAGGTCTTTTGATTACCTATCCAACGACAGGTCGTATGAGAGATCCGAACAACGTTTTCATCGAAATATATGAGATCCGGCCTCTAAAAAGTTCATAAATAACACTTAAGTGCTTATAACTTTTGATAGGGTTGTCAGATCTGCAATCTCTTGAACTCGTTGGAAAGGTCTTTTGAATACCTTTCTAAAAATGTATAACGGGGTTTCTTACAAAAACCACCCTTTTTACAATCTTCCGGACTATTGTTAAAATCGTTTTTTTAGCGTAACTTTTGAAGTACTTAACTAAAATTTATAACTTTCAATAGCGATTTATGGGACCCCAAGACGGATCGAATGAGACCAAAACGGTCCAAATCGGTTCAGCCAGTGCAGAGATAATCCAGTGCAAATTTTTTTGATCAACATCCCACCACACACACAGACATTTGCTCAGAATTTGATTCTGAGTCGATATGTATACATGAAGGTGGGTCTAGGAAGTCAAATTAAGAATTTCGTTTTTCGAGTGATTTTATAGCCTTTCCTCAGTAAGGTGAGGAAGGCAAAAATGAAAATTAGCTTTAACATTTTGTGGGTTTCAAGTAATTTTAGCGCAAAATTAATTATCTTGTCAAAATTGGTAAAAAATTTCCCATAGTTTCAGAGGAATTTGAAAAAAAAACATTTTAATACCAAAATATGGTATCCTGACTTAGAAAATTTTCCACAATTTCAAGTCATTTCTTTAGGGGGTATATCAAAAATGTTTAAAATCAAGTTTGAAATTTTCGGTTTTCAATGAAAGCATTCGCTTTGAGACATCATTTTAACGCTTAATTAATTATTTTGTCAAAATTGGTCAAAATTTTCCCATAGTTTCAGAGGAATTTGATAAAATACTGTAATACCAAAAGAATACCAAAATGTGGTGTCCGACCATTGAATTCTGCAATTTTCAATAACAAAACAATACCTTAAATTGGTATGATACCAAATTTTAAAGGGTCCAGGAATACCACAATTTGGTAGTGATACCAGAGAAAGGTATTATTACACATTTCTCTGTTATTTACCCATGCTCGGGTTTGGTTGAACCCTTTTCAAAAAAATATTCAATAAACTAGACATTTTTAATAACTTAGGCCTGAAAATCAAAAATAAGACAATGAAAAAAATCGTCATTCGATTATCCGAAGTGAAATTTTCCCAAAGCCTTGGGAAAATCAAGTCTGGACTGTATTGCAAACTAAACTCAATGTTGATGGCAATCTCGCAACAGCAATTTGTGCAACTTTCTGGTCCACCACCCACGAGTAAATCCTTCAGCTCTTTCCGTTTTGTTTGATTCTGGGAAACGGAAGCTAGTGTCTGCTGTTGCTGCTGCTGCTGCCTGAAAACACGGGAAACTGTTGCTCCACGAAATCAGGAAATATAAACAGTACACCCTTTCAGCAGAGTAAATAAATATCCCCAGCGAAACGAACAGCAAACATTTATATCTGTAATTTATTGCCACTGCTGCGAATCGATTTGTTTTCGTTACGATTCGATTCATTTCGCGCTTTTTTTTTGTTGTTGTTGCTGCCCCGGAATGGCCACAGCCTAGAGAACCTGGAGCTTATTAGAGAACGGACAACTCAAACCAAAAGTACCAATCGAAGCACGAGAACTGTCAAACGGAGGTACCAATCGATCAAAATCCTTTGTCTTTTGCTCGATTGGTACCTCCGTTTGACAGTTCTCGTGCTTCGATTGGCACTTTTGGTTTGAGATGTCCGTTCTCTAATAAGCTCCAGGTTCTCTACCACAGCCTGGTGCACGGAATTTAGCTTTTTGCTCCCGGCAGGGCTGTAGAAGTTCAGCGACTGATTGTGCCGTGTTCGTTATCCGGAGAAATGGCTCCGGGGGATGAGATAACTTGTTCCAGTGCGAAAAGTTTTACTCGCTCAAGTGAATCCACATGGATAAGTTCCGAAGCTTTTGCCCCGTAGCAAGCGCAAGCAATTTATGATTGATGGTTTCTCGAGGCTGTTTGGAATAAGAATTCTTTTTATATATTTTTAAATGAAAGTGAGAAAAAATAATTAGTTTTGGTTACTAGTTTGCTTAGCTTTAGAGATCTGCTGAAATCCTAATCCATGACTGTTTCAACCAAATAATGATGAATCAGCAACATCACCGGCAGCACAGTGAACACGACTCGCTATAATGACATTATTTTATTGAAAGGCTCTTACGTCTCCAATGGCTTTTTCCCTTCAATGGCTTTAGCTTATGGGGGGACCCAATGAGATAGCATCGAACGAGGGGACCTTTCTCGTGCAAAAGCTTCATGCGAGCTTGCAAAAGACTATTCGTTGGCAAAGCAATTAACAGGAAACGTCCCAACTGAAAGCATCACCTTCTTTGCGCAGCTTTTCGTCGAATGTGCAAGTACAGTGTTGGCACGTTCGAAACTACACACCAAAAAATAATCGTGTAATTTTCTGTTAATTTGATGCACATAACTGGAGCGTCAAATTACCCACAATATTACATCGAATTGAAAATTACACGACATAAAAAGAGATCTTTTCTCTAGATGTAATATTACATCGAACATAATTATAAAGCTAATGTAATTTTACATCTAACATAATTTGGATGCAAATGTAATTTTACGTCAAAAATAAAATTGCAACTCAATCGGAATTCTTAAACGGAATTCAATTCGAATCGTTTACGTATTCCGTTTCAAACGCAACAACCGGTAATCGGTTGTTGCGTTTTAAACGGAATACGTAAACGATTCGAATCGAATTCCGTTTCAGAATTCCGATTGAGTTGACTGGGCTACTTTAAATCCTAGAATTTTAAAAATGTGTAAAAAGTTAAGTGAAATATAGTTTGATCTACATCAAGAAAGAAGCGAGTCAAAAATGTATCTTTTCTTGGTGGATTGTTTACATTTTTTGCTCAACTTCTTGCTAGTCAAATCAAATAAAATACGTGTCAATTCAAGCTTGAGTGACATAATTATCTTGTTTCTCATAATTTCCCAAATCAATATCATGAAATATAAGGTGAATGCATTATACATTTAAACTGTTTATTTCTTAAGTAGTTGTATTCGATTGAGTTCAATGTTTAGCGGTGGTGACTTTGCTTTTGAAGCTAGTAATATTTTCTCATCCTGACTATTTATCACTAATTATGGTTAGGCAGACCCGTAACGGTAAAGAAAATAAAGTGTAAAAAAAGTAAAAGTAGTGACCGAGCCACGTAGTCCAGTTAAGCGTGAGTCGTGTTATTCGTCAGTGGCAGCGGCATCTAGTTCGTGTGTGGAAAGCGCCTGAATCACACGCTTGACGATTCGCTGTCTTCCACCGACGCGAGTCGCTTGGCTTTTGGAGCCTCGAAGGGGGATTATTTTTAGGAAATATTCCTGAATGAGTTCTAGAAACTTAGAACTTCCGGTTAAGTACATAAAATTATACACGTAATACACCGCCATCAACTGCTCAACCGCTTCCAGAACATCAAAGGTGCCTTCAGTTAATCGCGTTTTTTCTGCTACTGCGTAGTACATGTGCTTGTCATCACCAACATCTGAAATGAAAAATAAAATGATTATTAAATTTCATCGAAAGCACTTTATATAACTTCTTTAGATTGTATTTAATCCGAGAATAATTAAAATATTAAGCAAAAACTCCCCTAAACTAATTGACTTTATGTGTCCTGATTCACCCCAGTTCTAGCAAAACAATTCAAAAGGACTGTTCTGGGTTTGTAAACAAAGAGTCATATGTAAACATCCTCTATTGTGAGCAGGATACCCTCTTTGTTTACAAATCCACAACGGTGCATTATTTTGCTAGAGTTGTCGGTTTGCAAACTAAAATACACTCAAACCCCGATGGTTTGACATCAACTGTTATCAAACGAACGGGGTCACTTTTTAGTTTGACACCCTCTTTACACGGAGCTCACACACACTACCAAATGATTGGTTGATAGTAAGTGTGTGTCCCGTATAAAAAGTGACAGTTCGTCACTTTTTAGTTTGACTTTGGCCAAGGAACGGATACCTCGTTGGTCAAACGAAAAAGTGACCAACCAACGGGGGTTGAGTGTATTAGAACATTTAAATGGAGCATAACATAACACTGACCAACAAAAATTGACAAAAATGTCTGTGTAGGCTAAACTCGAGGGGAAGCATGAAGCTTGAGGTCCCCAGAAACAAAGCAAAGCAATCCACTTTAACGACCCCCGGGTCTTTTGTGGTCTCTGTTGCAAGTTTCTGCTCATTTCTAGGCGTCCGAAGGTTATGTGTGGTGAGTCACCCAAAACCTCTTTTACGCAAGTGGACCGACGTTTTACTTCCCCATCCGATAGAAGGCGTGATCAGACAAATCTCGTCTCGAAAATGCCACCGGGTCCGTCTGGGATTGAACCCAGGCCTTACTGTGGTGAGAGACTACCACGCTAGCCACTACAGCACCGGACCCGGCAAACAAACTTTGGAGAAAAACCATTCGGCCCTGCCCAAAATATTTTTGAAAAAATCAAAGTGAACTTGTTTCTGAGGAACTCAAACTTCATACTTCTCCTCAGTTGAGCCTGCGCAGAAATTTTGTTGGTCGGTGTAATATCTAAAACCATCAATTTGAATTGGGATGTAGCCCAAAATAAGATCAGGGCGATTTATTAGTTCAAAACCTTTGTACCACAGACAAACAGACATGAAAGTCGAGCAAAAACACAAAGTGCATTAAACGTTGGAGGAAGTTCTGAACCTAGTTATAGAGCTGTGTTTTGTTAATAATTAATCAATTAAAAATATGGCTGGACTCACCGATTCCCACTATCACTGGACTGGCCTCATTCGTGAAAATATCGTCGATGCTTGTGCCCATCTGAAATATATAGTAAAAAGTATTTAGTTTTTTGTTGCATTCAATGTTTAATGCAGTATTCCGAAGCAATGCGACAAAAATAAGGCATTTTATTCTTAATTTACGCATGATTACCTCTTTGTTGATGATCAGCTTGTTGATCTCTTCTCCCACAAGAAACGCCAAAAATGTGCAGATTTGAAGTGTCGTTGCCTCGCCGCCGAGTGGAATAGTTTTTTTTACAGTACGAGAGTAATCAATCATTTTAGTTTTTTTGCATTCCAATACTTGGACAGATCGTTGAGGTTTCGGCCGGTTGCTTTCTCGAAATGAAATTTAAGAAGATTTGCTCGAAGTGTCTTGCGAACCTTCGTGGTGAACGGACACTAGAGCTGCGGTATTTTTTACTACCTAAGCTCAGAGTTATTTCAAACAAAATTCACAGTCTTTTTAAAGACTACCTGAGTTACTTTCCAAAATTCTAAACAGTCTTTTCAAGACTAACCCCACCTGAAATTTTTTTGTATTTTACAAACGAAGCCATCTTTTTAAGAGAACTTTGCTTGCAAAATGCGTCAAAACAAAGGTAAACGCAAATCTTCTGAAGATTTGGTCGTTACGTCGGTGAAGCGTTTGAACGCTAAGCCGGCTAACGGAAACAGAAAAAGAAAACAGCCTCATCCGAGGTCTGATTCTGATTCTGAAAGTGAGGTCAATCCTCCAATTCCATTGGCAAACAGTTTCGGTGTTTTATCCGAAACTGTTGACAAGGATCCTTCTCCTCGTACTGAGCCTTCTGCCGTCGAGAAACGAGTAAAGGCTCCGCCAATTGTAGTGACTTCCGTCTCTGATTTGGCCAGCTTTCGAACGCAACTAAAGAATTGCAAGGAAACTTGCAATTTGAAGGTTTCGTTCCAGCTTGGTCGAAGAGGAGAATGTCGCTTGTTGACGGAATCTTTACAAGATCACCAAACTTTTGTTGGTTATTTGAAAAACCACAAACACAATTTCTACACGTATGAGACCAAGAATGCTCGTCCATTCAAGGCGGTCCTGAAAGGTCTCTCCAACGACTTGTCGGTGGATGAGATCAAAAACGAACTTAAGGTGTTGCTTGGCTTTGCCCCATCCCAAGTAATACCAATGAAGAAAAAATCAAACGGGAATATTTCTCGCTTTGGTTTGACTTCACAATTTTATCTGATTCATTTCAACAGAAATGAAATCAACAATTTGAAACTTTTGGACAAAGTACAGTTTTTGTTCCATGTACGGGTAAAGTGGGAGCATTTTAAGAAACATGGCGGTAATGGCCAGAATCTGACCCAGTGCCGGCGTTGCCAGGCATTCGGTCACGGTACTGATCATTGCGCCATGGTTCCAAAATGCATGGTTTGCGGGGATTCTTCTCACGACAAGGACAATTGTCCCGTGAAAGAAGTCACCCAATTTAAATGTGCAAATTGTGGTGGAAATCACAAATCAAATTTCTGGGATTGCCCCATCAGAAAAAAGGTTTTGGATTCTCGTGCTAAGCATCAGCAGAAATCCAAACCGAAATTTTCTCAAAGTCAGGTTGTACCTGCATCTTTAAATCAAACGTTCGTGCTGTCTCACTCGAACAATACCCCTACCATGGAAAAGTTAGGTAACAGCAATGGTATTTCTTATGCCAACGTCGTTTCGGGTTCGGGTTCATCCACGAATTTTAAATCCTCTACCAATCTTCAAATTGGGCAGGTACCTCAAATTTCATTTGAAAATTTTTCTGCTGGCAACGCTTTGGGATCTTCTGATCTCGGCGATGTTACGTTTGAAAAAATGACTTTTTTGCAAAACTCACTGTTTGGTTTGATTCAAACGATGAGTAATGCTACATCCATGATGGAAGCAATCCAGATTGGATTAAAATTTGCGAATGATGTTGTTCTTACCCTGAAGTTTAATCATGGATCTAAGTAATTCCATCAATATTATGAATTTTAATGCTCGCTCTTTAAAAGCGAAAGAAAATGAATTTTTCAACTTTTTACGAGTTCATAACGTGCATGTTGCTGTTATAACCGAAACATTTTTAAAAACTGGCACTTATTTGAAAAGTGATCCAGATTATAAAGTTATAACCAATAACAGAATGAATCGAAATGGCGGTGGAGTTGCAATAGTTATCCACCGTAGTATGACTTATAGCACGTTACGTGACTTTAAGTTAAAAGTTATTGAAAGTTTGGGCATTGAACTTGAAACTTCTTTTGGGAAAATTATGATTGCAGCTGCATATTTGCCTTTCCAATGCACTGGGGAAAATAAAAATTATTTCAAAGGGGATTTGAATAAACTTACTCGGCATAGATCTCGATTTTTGATCATCGGTGATTTTAATGCCAAACACCAATCTTGGAATAATTCAAAAGTAAATTCCAATGGTAAAATTCTATTCAGAGATTGCACTTCTGGTCTTTATTCGGTTTTATATCCGAATGGGCCAACTTGCTTTTCTTCTGTTAGAAATCCATCAACAATTGATTTGGTTTTGACAAATCAAAGTCAGTATTGTGGTTCTTTAGTGACTCATGCTGATTTTGATTCTGATCATCTTCCAGTAACTTTTTCACTTTCTTATGAAGCAGTTACCAGACCCAATAGTTCTGTGTTTAATTATCACAAAGCTAATTGGGACAGGTATCAGCATCATATTGAGAATAATTTAAATCATGATTTTGTTTTAGAAACCAAAGCTGATATTGATTCAGCCTTGGAATCTTTAACTAATGCAATTTTGGATGCTAGGAATATTGCTATTCCTAAAGTCCAAGTCAAATTTGATTCTCCCATTATTGATGACGATCTTCAGCTTCTGATTCGTCTGAAAAATGTTCGCCGAAGACAGTATCAACGTTCTCGTGATCCTGCACTGAAGCGAATTCAAAAAGATTTGCAAAAGGTTATTGACCACAGATTCACTCTCCTACGAAATGAAAAGTTCGCAAGAGATGTCGAACAAATTAAACCTTATTCCAAACCTTTTTGGAAACTTTCAAAGGTTCTTAAGAAACCTCAAAAACCAATCCCTTCTTTAAAAGATGGTGATAATATTCTATTAACTAATGAGGAGAAAGCTCAAAAACTTGCTCAGCAGTTTGAGAGTGCTCATAATTTCAACTTAAATGTTCTGAGTCCTATTGAAAATCAAATTTCAATAGAATTTCAGAATATTGTTGAACAACAGTTTTCATCAGATGATGTTTTTAATACGGATCTGAATGAAATAAAATCTATTATCAAAAAATTTAAAAATATGAAAGCCCCTGGTGAGGATGGCATTTTTTACATTTTAATTAAAAAATTACCTGAAGCAACTTTAAGTAGCTTGGTCAAAATTTGCAACAAATGTTTTGATTTGGCATATTTTCCCAGTAGTTGGAAAAATGCCAAAGTAGTTCCGATTTTAAAACCGGATAAAAATCCTGCTGAAGCCTCAAGCTATCGGCCCATTAGTTTGCTTTCATCTATTAGTAAATTATTCGAAAGAATAATTCTTAATAGAATGATGACGCACATTAATGAAAATTCAATATTCGCTGATGAGCAGTTTGGATTTCGCCTTGGGCATTCAACTACTCATCAGTTGTTGAGAGTTTCAAATTTAATTCGAAGCAACAAATCTGAGGGCTATTCTACTGGCGCTGCTCTTCTAGACATAGAAAAAGCATTTGACAGTGTTTGGCATAAAGGTTTGATTGCGAAATTGAAAAGGTTTAATTTTCCGATTTATATCGTGAAAATTATTCAAAATTATTTGACGGATCGTACTCTACAGGTATGTTATCAGAACAGCAAATCTGATCAACTACCTGTACGTGCTGGCGTCCCTCAAGGAAGCATTTTGGGTCCAATTTTATACAATATTTTTACTTCTGACTTGCCTGATTTGCCCCCAGGATGTCAGAAATCACTTTTTGCTGATGATACAAGCATCTCCGCCAAAGGTAGAAGCCTTCGTGTCATCACAAGAAGATTACAAAAAAGCTTGGATATTTTCAATTCTTATTTGAAAGAATGGAAAATTACTCCAAATGCTGCAAAAACTCAACTTATTATTTTCCCTCACAAACCAAGGGCTGATTTTCTTAAACCAAAAAGTCATCACATTATAAAGATGAATGAGGTAAATTTAAAGTGGGAGGATCAAGTGAAATATCTTGGACTTGCTTTTGACAAAAACCTTACTTACAAAGATCACATTGAAAGTATCCAGGTTAAATGTAACAAATATATTAAATGTTTGTATCCACTTATAAACAGGAATTCTAGACTTTGTCTCAAGAATAAACTGTTAATTTATAAACAAATTTTCAGACCTGCCATGCTTTATGCTGTGCCGATCTGGACAAGCTGTTGCTTAACCAGGAAGAAAAAACTTCAGAGGATTCAGAACAAAATTCTGAAAATGATTCTGAAACTTCCTCCCTGGTTCAGCACCAGTGAACTTCATCAATTAGCCGAAGTTGACACTTTGGATGTTATGTCCAATAAGATAATTGATGCATTTCGACAAAAATCATTGCAGTCTTCAGCTGCATTGATCCGCTCTTTATATAGTTTATAAGTTAGTTTTAAGGTATCCCTTTTCCCTTTTGTACATGTAGGACCTCCTACATTTGAAATCACTGAATAGCGAAAGCTACAATATTTCATGAATATATGAAAGTTGCTAGTATTTAAAATTGAGGTGAAAAGTCATCGATTGTGATTAGACACTCAATAATATTTTAACTGAATGAATGTACATGGAAAAGAAAAAACTGAATAAATATAAATTAAAAAAAAAAAATAAAAAAAAAAAAAAAAAAGAAGATTTGCTCGTCGCAGAACAGGCCACTTCGACAGCATTTTATGCGTGTCTTGACTGTTCAGTAGAACTCGCACGAAAGGCTGCGTTTCTTCCAGAACAGAATCAGTCAGCAAATCCGGTTCATCGCGCAGCAGGATCGAGTGTGCGGCTTTGGGACATTCAGCTGCCGTGTTTTCCCAATACTCCTTTAGCGTACCGGACTTTGCGTTTAATTGTTTTGATCGATCAGATCGCGACGACGAGACTACTTTTCCCTCCTTGAATCGTTTGCAATAACTGTTCCTGTTGATTAACTTCGACTTGATCATCACGAAACCCTTGCCGTCCTTAAAACCGTCGTCGTCGGGAAAATCGAGGCAAGGGAATTTTCCCGTGATTTGTAGCGCTACAGACTTCATAACGTCGGCTGAAATGTCCGTATCGATCGCTCGGAGCTGTTCAACGACAACTGGGATCAAATCATTGATGTCATCGTTGCTGATTCAGACTTCTCGCGGAACGGGTTTATCGGGATTTTTGTCTACGAATTCTTGATGATCTTTGAACTTGTTCAAAAGCCGGTCGCTCACTTTTGTCCAATCTATTTGGAAACTATGAAACTTCATATCTGTAGTAAGCTTCCTCTTTGGCTTCACGATGCTAATCTGCCCAACCGGCCGCTTCGTCGGGACGTTGGGCGATCGGTTTTCATCGGTTTTGCTGGGTTCACATTCGTCGGCAGCACGAGCAGTGACGGCGGCCTTCTGGACGGTGGACGTAGACGTAGATGGTGATGTTAGAGCCACCGGAAATTCTCCGATCGGCGCGTCAAACCCCGGATTCTTCACGTGTAGGTCACTCAAATTAAAGGATTTCATTTCCGTAGCATCTTGAGTGTGTCCTCCTTCCAGAAGAATGATTTCATCAGCTAGCTCGAGATTGTAATCTTCGCCGATCGTGTTGCTGTCACCTGTAATGGAAAATAAATTTTGAGAAAAAATAGTACTACTATCTGCAAATAATATCTCAATCTGCTTAAATCACATTATTTTTTATTAAAACACAATTTTCATCTTTAGGATGCTACTATCAAGCAAAACAATGTAAATGGGCCAGTGTCGAAAGGTAAACAAAGAGTATATCCTGCTCACGTCAGTTGATGTTTACATTAGGAATGAGCAGGATGGACTCTTTATTAACACTTCGACAAATGGCCCTATTATATTGTTTTGCTAGACTATTCGAAGGTAACTTCACAAAAAGATGTAACCTTGGCTTTTCATTTCCTTTTGAAAAATAACCTTAGTAGCGTCAAGATCAAAACATAAAACATTTGGTGCGTTTGTTTGGTCAAATTCCTGCTGTTCACAAAAAATACTAATTGTTCGCTGTACAGCATTGCCTTGGCGTTCTCGATTGAGATATTCCTACTCGAAACTAGGTGTCTGAAGGCTTGATTGTGGAGGCAATTGCAAATCTCATTTTAACCTTAGCTTCCATCTTCCCCGGGGATTCGATCTGACGATCTTTGAATTGTTAGTCCAACTGCCTATCAGCGACTCCACCGAGACAGGACTCATGGAGACGACTCCTACACCTGGACTGAGCAAACGACCTAACCTCTAGGTTTGACGGAGGCCAACATTTACTTCCTGTCCGACGAAAGGCGTGATCAGAAAAAAACTCGTCTCGAAACATGCCACCGGAACTTTCTGTTCCATTGTTCCACGCAACAGAAGCAACGATGCCAGATTATTTTATGGGAGAACTGTATTTTCCTAAAAATAAATCTGTATTTTATCTGTATCAAGACGAATTGTGACAAAACATTGTATCCAGCTTTGTTAGGACTTTGAGTGTAATGATTAATAGGCTTGAAACTGCAGTAAAATATTTAAAAATCAAGCAAAACATTGTAATAGGGCCGGAGCCGAAGTGTAAACAAAGAGTATATCCTGCTCACGTCAGTTGATGTTTACATTAGGAACGAGCAGGATAGACTCTTTGTTTACACTTCGGCTCCGGCCTATTACAATGTTATGCTTGATTTTTAGAGCAGATTTAAGTTTTTTAATCATCACACTCAAAGTCAATTTTTGGGATCAAAAAATCAGTAAAATACAGATTTATCTGTACATCTGGCATGGCTAAACAGGAGTGATGCGCACTTCGGTTTGGCGCAGCGCGCCTAATAAATAAGCCAAACAAGATGTTTAAAATAACAGTCATATTTGAGAAGCTTCAAGTAAGCGTGTAGGTATTTTTGTTTGATTTGCCTGATGAAACCCAGTCGCGGCATTCTGACAGAATTCTAGCAGAGTCCTAACAGAGCTGGATATTTTAACAGCATTCTAGCTGAAACGTTAGAACAAATCTAGCAGGATTCTGGCAGAAGCAGCTCTGCTAGAATATTTCATGACTGGGTATATTAATCTGTGAGCGCCGTATTTTTTTTATGTTTACCGTGCAGGTAGGTAAAGTAAACAAACGAAGATTGATTAATTCATAAAAAATACCATTTCAGCTAACGTTATTTAAATTTATTTCGCACATTGTTATCATCTGCTACTTTAGAGATCTGATCTCAGGTAAGACTGTTAATACTCAAATATTTAAACGAACAGCAAAAATGGAAGATAATTTTTTATCGTTTGAAGGTTTTTTGACAAACTTACCAATTGGTACTTCGACGCGGAATGGCGAATTTGCCGTTTCCTCTACCGGAACGGTGTTAGAACCGAACGACATCCATGCTTCGCCCTGGCTCAGCAACATCAGCAGCTGACTTTGACACGCTGTTAAGACCAAATCGGTGGTAATTTCGCAACCGTCCGCGGCGAGAAGGATTCGGTTCACTTGCTTTTGTAGAGCTGAAGATCCTGTGGAAAACAAAAGGAAAATTTAGATAATACAAAATGTAGATCAAAAGAAAATATTTACCATGATCAAGAACACTTTCTCTATTTGGTTGGCAGGCAATCATTTGGCGGTTGTTCATGTGCAGATCGCAGATCTTGAAGATTGTTATTTGCTCCATGGTTCGGCTGCTGTTACTGCAGAGGAAGTGCGTGGGTAATAAATAGATATTCTGTGTTGTTTTCAATAAACGATTGAATGGGCGTTTTATCAATGAAATTCTCAATCAGTTGGCAGATTATCTCTTCCTCGTTTTGGTTCGCTTGTAAGATTCCTCGTTCGTGTATGTCCACGACTGACCACTTCTCGCCAAACATGTAGATGCTGTTTTGTTCATTGTCATAAATCATTAATTTCAATTTGAGAAATACTATCGACTCGGAGTAATCATCATGTTTCACGAACAAAAAGCTATCCTTTCTATAATTGTAGCCTTGATAACTTCCGCTTTCAACATAGATAAGTTCTGGTTTCAGCAACCCAAAAGCGCTCAATTCCTCTTTAGTTGTCGATGGCAAGTCGTTGTAATTTTTCAGAAACGTTTGAAGGGCAAATTTGTCTTCAAATCGCAGACCCTGTTCGTTTAGTACACCTTGGTAGTATTGGTGGTGCTCCGTGCAAAATTGCAGCACATTTTTGTAGTTTAGCGTGCTGCGAACGGCCCGTTTGAAAAAACAATGTTTCCGTTCACAAAACAATGTGCAGTATGACATCAACGGCCCGAGCCAGCGAATCATCTTCGGGTAGTGGGTGGTGTAGTGGTGTTTCGGCCTGAGTGGGTCATTGAACACACCAACTCTCAGTTCCAGATATTCTCTTATCAGGGCAGCGAGAAGATACACTTGATCAGTTGAGATTATCGGTGATGTTACCACGTCTGTGATGTTCTTAATCAATAGCACCATTCTACACAACGGATTTGTGCTATCAATACTACTTTTCAGCAAAACTAACGGTAAGATTTGAATAAAATGCCAAATATCGCAAGCTTTAGCTTTGATTGTCTTTGTTTTGCGCGTCAAATCCAGGTCAATTTTTGTCTTGATTTTCAGTTTTTGGAAAATGAAATTAGCTCGAGCTTGCAGATAGTTCAATTTAACTACACGATCCGCTACCAGTTTTCGCAAGATAAGGAAAAGATCGAAATTTGCCCATCCTTCGAATAGGTCGTGTGCAACACAAGGTGGCGCTCCAAAATCGAATAAGTTCCTTTTTACTCCTTGGTACGGTACAACGGCTTGGTTTGCTTCAATTACTTGTAGATCCTGCGAGTGTGTTTCCGGTGTCCTTGGTGCTGCTTGGTGCAAGCAGTCTGCATCAAATTGAGAATGATTTATATAACAAAATCGACAGAAATGAGGGCTTCTCGAGAAGTTTTCAGTTAGTCCACAGATTTGGTGCGCACCAAGGTTATCGTTGAGGGTGGTGAAAATCGATCCTCTAACACGAACATTCTCCGATCCGCGGCTAACCTCGATCCCCTCGGTTTCGAGTACTTTTACATCCTCAATGAGGCGCCGGAAGATTCGATTTGGTCCAAAATACATGAAGTCTTTGTTTCTACAAATTAGCACTAATTGGACATTTTCAGTCAGGCTCCTCAGATGCGGTGGCAAATTTCCCAGGACCATGTAAACACAAAGTAGTTTGTGGCGGCCAGCTGCATTACCAAGGGGATTGACCACTTCGGCCGCGTCTTGGTAAATGAATACGTTCAATGTGTTGTTACCGAAGAAATCACTCTTGGCAAACTTCAGGCCATCACAGTAATCCGACAGGTACCCTGGTCGTGTGTTCCGGTCCCGGAACGCTACGTCAAACAGTTTTTCATCTTCTAGCATCGATTTTAGAGTTTCAAGAATCGGAACGTAGTAGTAGAAGCACTCGTTGTGCTCCTTGTCCCGCTGTAGATTAACTTGAACCGGTTCCACGAATCTAAAATTTGTACGAAAAAACTTTTTCCTCATGTATGCAGAGCGGAATAAACCGGTTGGACCGAAACATCGACCCAGAACACTCGTATCTCGGCATGGTTCCACGCATTTCCGGTTTGTCTCG
The DNA here is from genome assembly GCF_016801865.2 of Culex pipiens pallens. Taxonomy (NCBI): domain Eukaryota; kingdom Metazoa; phylum Arthropoda; class Insecta; order Diptera; family Culicidae; genus Culex; species Culex pipiens. The sequence continues at coordinate 87,865,458 of NC_068937.1, read as the reverse complement.
TCGGTGTCCAATGAACTAGCTTCTGCTCTGGTCGTTTTTCGCACATTATTGGACTGGACCAGCACAACCTCCCCTAGCGCTAATACTATTTCCTGGATAGCCGCATCCGGAACATGGTTCTTTGACAGCAACTTTAAGAATAAACTTCCAAAAATCATTTCCATGCGACGCAGATCACCAGACTGTGAAGATTCTTGTGTTTCAGGAACCACAGTGTCCACTTCCATGCATTCTTCCTGCCTTGATTGGCCTACTTCCGGTAAGCCTCTGGTCTCGTCTGTTGGGGTGGGTAGTTTTGGTTGGTTCCGATGATAATACATTTGATGAATACGTAGAGCGTTCACCGTTGCGAACGGTTTCGATGTCCGACAACCTAAAGGACAGAAAACCGGTTGTCCGGAGAGAATATGGACCGAGGCGTGTTTGGATATTTTTAAAAAGTTCTGGTCGGAGAATCCACAACCATCTACGTGACACTGTAATTCCGGACCAACCGGCTTCGTAAAATGTCGCTGCCGGAAGTGCTTTTTGAACGATTCCAGGGATCGAAAGTTCACACCACATTCCGGACAACTAATCACTCGGGCTCGGTGTACTTTCACGTGCCGGAAGCACTCGTCAACATCACTGAACGACACATCGCACGCTGGACATTTTATTTGGGGCATTTTCACTTTAAAAATTACCGATTTTATCTCGAATTCTACTCCGCTGAATTTTCCCTCCTTCGAGCAAGATGGCTACCACACGACTGTACACGCTGCGAAACAAAGCGGTACTTTCAGCTTAAAACGTGTAGAATGTTGTGTCTTTTGATGTAAAATTGCGCGTCTTGCTTGAATTTTAAATAAGGTTAGATGCTCCAGTTATGTGCATTAAACGAGACAGGAAATTACATCACATGAGCTAGAATTTTATGCCAATTCAAACTGAGGGATTATTTTTCGTCCCGTGTTGTAATTGCGTTTCGTTAGATGTAATATTAAGTTGATTATTAGGTTACGTGCTTTCTTTTTATATCATATTTTAGATTCAGTTAGATGTAAAATTAATATTTTTTTAGTGTGTATATAACGCTCCATGTGTTCCTGACTTTTCAACGAACACCTTTGGCGATGGTGCCAGTTTGCTCCAAGTAGAGAAAAATTCTATTGAACTATACTGCCCATGTTCACATAAATGTCCCATATGCAAAAACAGCAAGCTGAGAAAAATGCATTTGAAGTTTGTCCCACATATAAGGTTACGTGTTAAGTTTTCACGAAAAAACTGGATTTCCTCCTGATTTCTAGAACAAAGTACTGGATGTTATAGGCTCTTTTGAAAGAGCACACGATTTTGAACCAAACTGCATCAATAACTCAAAAGTGATGAAAATGCATATGGGACATTTATGCGATCATGGGCAGTATATTTGAAGGAAGTTTTTAGGCAACTTGTTTTGATTTGTTGTTTGAGTGTTAGTTCAGAAGGATATTTTTTGCAATTTTCACAAAAAAAATCATATTGCAAATACTTTTGTGGTTGAAATGCAGTAACAACAGTCAAAAGATGCACCTAAACCTTAAAACACAGCACACTAACCTTTCGTGCACGCGAAAAAAAAAATGGGTGGCCTCATTAGGCTACGAGGTGTTTGTGGTAATTCTTCCAGCAAATTACCATAGCCGAAAGCTGTTCCGAAGAATCTTCACAGACACCGTCGACATCCGTTGCTGCCACTTGGAAGAATTTTGCAAAAATAAATATTTTCCCATCTTAATCTTATCTGATCACGCGAAACACAAGCTTTCATGCTTTAATGCGAGCATGAGCCTTCTTTTCCCAGCCGACGTCCCTGAACCTGTTCAAGCCCAGTCCAGTTTTAAAGCGTCTCCTCTTCTTTGGAACTTTATCCATCCTTCGGGCGATAAGCAGAGATGAGTAGACGCGACTGCTCGGCACAAAGGACGGTTCGTGAACAAATGAAAAAAAAGTAAAATAAATGAGCTGCAAACGTCCGACGTGGACCCAATTTCAACTTGAACATGCACCAGGTTTTAAAACAGTTCTCTGTTAAAAAAAGTCATTTCTAATGTTCAACTACTGATTGCTGTTTAAAATTTATCAAGAATTACATTATTTTAGTCTATCTTATTAAAAATTCCCTTAGAAAAACTGCATGAATCGATTAAAAAGTTGTAAGATCGGGCCCACAACTATTGTGGGGGTTCCTCGGCCGAAGTAATAAGACCCGTATTTTTGGGTTGGTCATTAGGGTGACCAACGCCGATTTTTCCAAAACCCACATTAAAAAAACACAACTAGCCTAACATTTGCAATGGTCGTATGAAAACTTTAAACGCTGTTGTGAAGGTCTCAGGACCAAAAAGCCTATTTATGAAAATATGCTATCGGATTCCTCGGGAAATTTTACAAAACATTTAAAAAATGGTGAAATTTCATTAACCGGATTCCGAGATACGATTTTTTGAAAATAAAGGCTAGGTTTTCGAGGCGCCGCGCGCAAAAACGAGAAAATGATAAAAACGGAAAAAATCTACATTTTTCTGTGATAATTTAAAAATTTGAGCGATGACCTATTCATTTTTGGGTACCACATCATTTGTGTCCAATAGAGCTGAAATCGGTTAAAATGGCACTTGGTTATCCCAAGTAACAATTTTAGTTTTGTTGTAGTTTTGAAGAGGTTGTACAGAATACTTCCGAAAATGTATGACAGATGCTTTTTAGTCCCACAGCAATAAAGCCAAAATGGACTATTTTAGGAGGTTAGCCAGAGCAAAATTGAAGAGTTTCATAAGACAGAATAATTTTATTGTATGCTTTATTGATGCTTTAAAGAGCTCTGCAAGATACGAATAATGCTGTCTAGCTAGGAAATAAGTTTTGTTGTAACCTGAAAGAATTCTTAAATTCTTATAACAGAACAAATTGCATTTTCATTTACTCTGCAAGGAAACCTAAAGCCTGTATCGCAGACTGAATAGCATGCATAATTGTTTTATTGAAGGCAATGATTCTTCTTCTAGATGGAATCAGAAAATACTTTTGGTCGACAACAATTCACAAGTCAATAATATTAAAGCCATAAATATCAGTGATTAAATCTCTCATGTAATGCACTGTAACGGTAATGTCAAAAAAAACCATCGAACATTTTTTTGAGATAGTTCGAAAAAATGGTACGCGCCTTCTCAAATTATTAGAAAAAGTTTGTAATTTTACCTACAAAAATAATTTGAGCACGGTCATTGCTCAAGAATTCAACATGGCTACGCTTTTCAGTAACATTTCTCTCTAGGCAATATGGCGAAAATTATTAAATGTAATTATTCTTGCTTGAGACTGTTTTAAATTCATTTCTTCTTTAAATGGTCTTGCTCAAAACTGACTAGGAATAACTTGTTTTAAGAGAGATTTATAACGGTTTCAGTAAGGATAATGTAGCTTTTTGATGGTTTTATTGAAGTTTAAATCGCCTAAGCTGAGACCGTAGCGCATGCCTGTCCTTGATTACAGCAAGAAGATCCGGCTAGAGAAATCGCCAAAATTTCACCACAATTCAATAAAAAAAACAACAGCGTTTGTTCGTTGCAATGGTAATTTTATTACATAATATACACTAACCAAGCCACTTTATACTCAATTCATTGTAAACACTATTACCATCACAGGTTGGTAAGCGCTGCACTGTCCTGAAGAAATGCATATTTTCACCTTTCCATCTTGTAGCTGATTCTACCTTTGACCCCAACTGTACAACATACACTGCACAAATAATTTTAAATTATCTGCAAAACAAAAATCGTAAGTGAAATTAAAAAAAACTCAGCTTAACTCGCTCAAACAGCACCAGCAAATTGCTAATGACAGCGCGTAGCAATACACGTTACAAAATCCGGATGGTTTTGTACAAGAAAACTTGCAGAATACAAAGTTTTATCAATTTCTTTTTGAAAACCATTAGCACTATAAACTGTACTGATCAAGCCTTAAAGGTTTTCATTTAAAAGTCTGCGAGAAACACTCCACAAACAAAATGTGTGTAACGCCATGTTACGATATTATTATATATTGCGAAAAAAAAAAAACAATTATCTAACTAACAAGGTATCGTTGCCAATTAAATTAGTATAACTATTAATTTCTGCACAGGCGCCATTTCTGAAATAAGTTAATTGTTCCCAGTAATGAATTCTGGAAATGAATCGGTAATCTTTTCGCAAAAAAAAACACACAACCAAACCCACCAATTTATTCTTTTTATTATTCTCAGCACACTTTTGTAAACTTTTCATTAAGAGATCACTTGTAACTGCACTTAAAAGCTGGCTCAAAACAATTCGTCTCCTTGCACTGTGTTTCTCGATCTACAACTGAATAAGTTGAAGTGACAGTTCAAATCCAACAAGGTTGGCCAAATTCCTTATGAAGACGAAAAAGGTTTATTGCAGATTTCGTCAAGATATTCAAGCTTCGCCATGTATTCTTCAGGAAATCTCGAAGTGTAACCAAAAAACTGAATTAAAACTTCTAAGTAGAATTCCTAATTAGGTTTTCAAGAAACCTTGAAAATATGTTTAAGGTTATGCTAGATGTAAACCTGTTGGTTTTGATAAAAGTTTGTATAAAACATTATTGCATTCAATAAAACTGTTTTAAAACCATATAAGAATATACAGCATTTGAATTGCTACTTGGGTATGTTTTTTTTAAATGTGGTTTTTGCAAAAATTGACGAAAATGGCAATTTTTTGAACAACCCTAACACGGAACACAGTATGACAAAAAAATGAAAGTTTAATTTTAGTAGTTTATGTATTTTTTCTCAATCCTTCAAACATACTTTCCCAAATTTTAAGCAAGATTGGATGCAATTTAAAATGTTGATGGTTTGATAGCAAAGATTTTTTTGATATTTCCAGCAGACTTCAAAATTTGCAAAAAAAAAAAAGAATTGTCTTTAAACTTGTTTAGCTCAGCCAGTTTTCAAACAAATTGAATTCTTCTGCTTTCATTCAAAAGGTATTTGAAAGTTGATAATTTCACTGTCCCTGGAATCATGATTGATCCCACCCACTTTTTTGCTTCCAACCGAAAGTAAGTATTAACTATTTTTTAGAATTTTCCAAAGTTAAACTCTTCGGGAACTGGTATAATTACAAATGTTTACGGTACTCGGGCATGTACGTGTGTCAAACGTGTTCTAAATAAAATTTCTATGGTCAGTTGTCGCATTTACAGCAATTTGCAGAGTGTTTAAAGATAGAACGATCAGACATAAACTTTTTTCATATGAAGAGTGAAAATAATGCATGGGATTTTGCAGGTTTTTGTTGAGTATCTCAGGATTGCATTATAATTTTGGGGATCTGTGACGGTCAATGTGAATTGGAAGCTGCATTAAATGACGTCCTTCACTTAATTTGGGCCAAAAACGACGGACGATTTAATGTTATTAAAATTTTCAGGAAAGCTGATAACAGGCTGGTAAGATTGATTAATGTTATGAAATTTAAATGTAAACATTTTTGATGTTTGTATTTTAAATAAAAGCTAACACGTAAAAACAATGTCTGTGCATTATTTTCGGTGATTGAATCATAATAACTCTTTTCAATTAAATATTTTCAAATATTCAAACCACATTAAAAACAAGTTACTGGAGAATTTCTCATGTATGTGAAAATCCTTTGGAGAAGTGTCTGCTTAACCGATTGCATGTGGCTGATTAAGTATTTTTTCCTTTCTCAGTTTTCGGCTTGCTGGGTCCTACAATGTTTTGCTCATTCACATATCTAAGAACCAAGCTTCAAACCTTCCTGCTCTCTTTCTTTCTCACGTAGGGGAAAGTGGGGCAAGTGTAACAAGCTAAGGAAATGCTCGTTATAACCCATTAAAAAGTTAAAAAATCTGTCGGATTTTATTATAATCATCTTATTCTAGGTCTTGACTAAGACTTTGTTAAAACAAGTTTTTAAAAAATCCTGTTTTTTAATGTGAAAAATTGATTTTAAAATTTTTGATTTTCCGTACGTTCTACTCAACTAGTGGGGCAAGACGAACAACCCGTTGGGGCAAGAGGAACAATGCATGAAAAAACATGTTAATTTGCTAACAATTGAACTGTTATCACTTCGATACATCAGATTAGAATGTATTTGAATGGTTTCTTCATTTTTAGATTAAATAATAATATTTTACTAAAAATTTTATCGTTTTTACGAAAAAAAAATACTACTTCGATGATAAATAGTAAATTTTCATAATATCACTATACTTTGTATGAACAATTTTTTTTAACGATTGTTTATCAGTTTTTAAGTACATTCATGTATTTATTTCCCTATAAAATATGTACTTGCAGCAATTCGTAATTTTTTCCATACTAAAAATCCATATGGTACACTTGCCCCACCTGAACAAGATCTTTTAAAAGCTCTCATCAAAAATAACCAAAAGTTAAATCATACTTTGTAATAGGTGCATGTCATTGGTAGGGACACTACTGATCTAGGAAAAATAGCATTTTGATAAAATGAGCCTTAAAACGAACCCTAAGCCTTATTTTGTACTTTCCAAATGTTATAAGAAAACAAAGGTTTTGAATAAAACTTCATTAAATCTTATGCCCCGTGGCGTTTACGTCATTTTGGCGGTTATGTGGTAGTAGAATCAGCTAATTGCATTGCTAGCAACAATTCCTCATACTGGAAATAATCAAAATTGTAAAAATTACGGCCGTAGGAGCGATTGTTCCTCTTGCCCCATATGGTCGTCTTGCTCCACCTTCCCCTATGGGATCTGGGCGGCCACCACTGTTGCACCACGATGACGATGAGGGAGGAACGAATTTCACACTAATGGCTTAAGGTGTTAAAATGATGACTGGTGTTGGCATTATGAGCGCGCTCTCGGGATCTTAATTAGCTGTCGTATGCAATTTACACGTCACTCGTTTTCCTTCAGGCTGGGTTATTCTTCTGCTTGGCACAAATAAGGCTCTTTGAGAGTTTCACGATTTAAAAAAAAAAAAAAAATTTTGTATAACTGAGAAACCATACATAAAACTACTGAAAATTTATGTGAACTTAAATTCATTCATGCTTGATAGAAAGAGTTTTCCTAATAATGTCCATACTACAAAAAGACGCACCAGAGCGCTCATAGTAGTGCAAGCCACAATAAAAATTCATTCTTCTTTATCCGCGCAATTTATCTCGTTGCCAGCATGACACAAGTGGTGTAAACTTCTTGCTAAGATACCACTGACTAGCGCAGAAACCGTGTTTAAGTGGAAACTGTTTTCACACTTGATTTATTTAATATTTTATTTATTACATTTTTTCCTTTCTCTTTCCATTTGCCGCCTCGAACCACTCACATTGCCGGAACGAATCTTCGCTCTCCTTTTCTCCTTTAAGCAAGGAGTCAGGTCCCAAGTTCCTAGTGTTGGAGTTCCCGAGGGCTGCCGGCTGCTGTTTTCCAATTTGTAGTTTAAATTAAGTTATTTACAACACCTCCTTGCTTCCATAGGTACACTGCGCTCTGTACTTCGACTGCATTGCCGGCAGCCTCATTTGGTGCTGGCAGCGTTGTGGTGTTTCTGGTACAGATGTTGATTCGTGTGTACCACTTTAGGTTTCCGCATTTGGCTTGCTGTACGGCGATGCATTTACAACGATTCGTACATGCTTCTTGATTGAATCGAGTTGATTTGAAGGTGCAGAATTATGGTGTAATTTTGATTTGTTAGTACATACCTTGTTAAGGTTTTATTCAAGAACCAGAAGGCGATAACTTTCTTAATCAAAAGAGGAGAGTCGAAAAACTTTTTTTTCTTGAGGAGGTTTTTTGCATATTGAAAAATGTTATTAAATAAATCGCTCATGTTTTTTGCATCAGTACCGCAGTACATCTTTCACATCGACAATGTCGTGCTGTATTGTCGTACGTCGCTTTTTGACGTTCCGAGAAAAACGCGTTTTAATGTTTCAGCTTGAATAAACTAAAACTAGAGCACGGAATGTAAACAATAACAGATACGTTTTGTTTGGTTGACCATTATGCGCATTGACCCGAATTTTTGCTGAATAAGGTTGCCAGAGTCCCGAGTTATTATTACAAATGTTAACGTTAGTCGGTTTTTTTTGGTCAAGATGGCGGCCAAAATGGCGGTGATGCAATATTGAAAAAAAAATCATTTTTAAATTTAATAGGCAATCAACCAGTCAAATTTGACTAAAATGGGATCGCAGAACTCAAGTTTGATGTTTAAAATAAGAAAATAAGAAGTTTTTTGTTCATGATTCGATTATCCGAAGTCCCATACAAACCTTCAGATAATCGAACTTCGGATGATCGAAACTTCGGATAATCGAGTCTGGACTGTATTGGTACCCATTTTCGAACGTATTGTTTTCAAAATGATGAGAAAATTTCCTGAATTTCTGTTCCTGATCCGGTGGGCGAACAGAGACCAAATATAAGCTTGATTGGACAAAACTGAACACAAAAGTCGACAAAAATGACAGTTAAAAAAGATTTTGTTGGATTTGGTTTGATTATTTAGAAGTTTGCACAAAAAAGTGAAATCATTTCCTTTTGGCCAGATTTTACCAGACAAACAATGATGTTTATTTACATGATTTATACATTACTGTAGTTTTCGAGATATTTCCATACATGCGACCGTCAACTTGGTAACAACATGGCAGAATGTGTAATAGATAAAAATTATATCTCTTTTACAAGTTTTAAGCATATGTTTCATAAATTGTCAAATCACATGAGACTATATCGTTCAGCAACAAAATTCAACATTTGCCTCGAACTTTGTGGAAAATTTTGCCTCACCGTTAGAGGGTGACGAGCGGGAATTCCCGGGAAAAAATTCCCGGGAAATTGACCATTTTTGGACCTCTCGATTCCCGGGAAATTCGGTCGAGACTCCTGGGAAATTTAAACTTATAAATATCGAAGCAAAATTATGTGAACTTATCAGAAAAAAACATTTAAAAAATTCAAAATTGTTTAGAACATTGAATGTCCAATCCCGAGCATGGGTAAATAACAAGGGAAATATGTAATAATACCTTTCTCTGGTATCATTACCAAATTTTGGTATTCATGGACACTTTAAAATTTGTCTTAAGGATTATGCAAGAGCAAAATGTGCTATCATACCAATTTAAGGTATTGTTTTGATATTACAAAATTGCAGAATTGGTCAATGGTCGAACACCACATTTTGGTATTCTTTTGGTATTACAGTGTTTTATCAAATTCCTCTGAAACTATGGGAAAATTTTGACCAATTTTGACAAAATAATTAATTTTGCGCTAAAATGATGTCTCAAAGCGAATGCTTTCATTGAAAACCGGAAATTTCAAACTTGATTTTAAACATTTTTGATATACCCCCTGAAGAAATGACTTGAAATTGTGGAAAATTTTCTAAGTCAGGATGGCACATTTTGTTATTATTTTGGTATTAAAGTGTTTATCAAATTCCTCTGAAACTATGGGAAAATTTTGACCAATTTTGACAAAATAATTAATTTTGCGCTAAAATGATGTCTCAAAGCGAATGCTATCATTGAAAACCGGAAATTTCAAACTTGATTTTAATAATTTTTGATATACCCCCTAAAGAAATGATTTGAAATTGTGGAAAATTTTCTAAGTCAGGTACCACATTTTGGTATTATTTTGGTATTGAAAGGTTTCATCAAATTCCTCTGAAACCATGAGTATTTTTTTAATAAATTTTAATGAGATAATTATTTTGCGCTAAAATGACTTGAAACCCAAAAATGTTAAAGCTGATTTTCATTTTTTTTATATACCCACTAAGATTTTTTGTTAAAAAACGTTGAAATTTCTCTAAGTAGGGATAACCAAATACTTTGAAAAACGAGTTAATCGACAGATTATTGAATTTTGGTGAATTTCAATCCAGTTTCATTTTAATAACACTAATTTTTCAATCTTGTTATTTTTTAGAATTTTCAAGAACTTTGAGCACAGGCCGTTCATCAATGACAAATGCGTTCGATGTGGTGAAGAATATCACTAAGAACAACATGGAATCATCAGGTGAGTAGATTTGGCTGTTGCATATGGATCATTTCCGTTTTTTCACTAACTGCAACTGTTGCACTAAAAATGGTATGAAAATACCAAATTTTGGTATTTCTTGTGCAAATTCCAGCGACCAAAATGTGCTCTTGGTTGCCCAGTAATAGATGGTAAAATACCATCAAATCATACCAAAATCATGTATGTGGAAGACCACAGGAATACAAAAATCTGATTTCCCAAGGGCGCGGGAATACCTAAAAATTAAACCATGGCAATACCAAGTTTTGGTATTCAAGCAATGTTCAAAAATCCAGAAGACATCAACTTGTTATTGAAATGGTTTTATTTTGAGGTATTATTTTACCCTTGGAATAACATGGTTTGGTATTGTTGTGCCCTTCCACATACAAGACTTTGGTATTATTTCATGGTATTTTACCATCTATTACTGGGCAACCAAGGGCACATTTTGGTTCCTGTTATTTGCCCAAGTAATACCAAAATTTGGTATTCCCGTGTTATTTACCCCTGCTCGGGATGTTCGATGTTCAAGTTCGAATAAACCAATGTTTCTCTAATCTTCTTATTCAGAAAGTGTAAATTTTAACTTGTCAAAAATTCCAATAACTATAATTTAGAGAAGCCAAAAAAAGGTGGACCCAAAAATTTACCTTAAAAATTATTTAGCAGTTACACCCCAGGTAGGAAATCAAATGTTTTGTTTTCAAATATTATTTTTTCTAATTATTTGTAAAAGGGAAAAGCTTTTTCAAGTTAAGTTCAATTTCCATATCTTCTCTTGAGCATAGCAATCCAATCTAGTTTTTTGTGAATATTTGGGTTTTCCTGATAACTTTAAATAGTTTTTCAATGAATATTTAATGTTGAACTAAAAAATTTAAAAAATCAATTTAATTTGTTGTTTTGAGTCGTTGTTAATCATAATGCAAAATTCCCGATTGTGGTAAATTATAAATAAGCTATATTAGTTATTTTTTTTACAAAAATCTAATAACAAGTTTGTGAACCTTTTGAAAAATCACACAGTGCGAATTAAGATTCGTAAATATTTTAAACTACAATTTTGAGTCTTAAAAAACTCAAGAAACGATTTAGTTTTTGCAGATTCAGAAAAAAAAATAATCAAAAGTTTTATATAGTTCCTCGAGTTCCTCAAAACAATGAGGCTGTTCAAATTAACATTTCATAGAATTAGTATGAATTAACAGTAACTGAATTCATTTAAAAGAAACACATTTATTACTTTTCATTTTAAATTTTTGACACTGTTGGCGTAATAAAAAAAACTCCCGGGTCCCGGGAATTCCCGGGAAATTGCCAAGTTCAACTCTCGATTCCCGGGAAATTGAAAATCTCGAGAATCGTCACCCTCTACTCACCGTCAAAATTTTCCAAGAGACGCTAAAAAGGATAACAAGATTTCCGAGGGGTGTGAAACGATAATAAAATGAAAACACAACAATCTACGAGGGGTCATCAACGATAGGAGAAAAAAAATTCCAGCAGAGGGCGGTCACACGATCAGTTCGACAGTCCTCCCCCGAAGCCACAAGACGCCAGTGATTGATGAATTTGTCAACCGCTATTGTTTTGCGGGGTGTCAATCGACCTCCCCTCGTTCCGTTAAAAGCATCTCGGGTTCATAAAATTCACCCAAGAGCCGGATTTTACGACGTAGGAATTACAAACGACTGGTCGCACCAACCACCACAAATGCGCTTGATTTGTTCGATCCGTCCCTTTCGGGGTTTTCTATTTTTTGTGAAACTTTTTCCGATCCATAAAGGCATCGTGGGTCGTCACAGGGCTAACGAGATTTGACTTAGGTGATAAACTTGGAACCAGCCGGCAGACGCCCACACTCCGCCATGGAAGTGACCCAATATGTCTAGACATAATTGCCATAATCATATTAACAGAATGAGCCATTGGTTTTATCTACATTGTTTGTTGTTTGTGTATGTGTGTGTCTTGACGAGTGGCACTTTGGGAGGGCGCTTACTGCAGAAGTGTTTGTTGTTTAGATTATGTCAAAGTGGGTGTTTTTTTAGAGGGTGGTGCTTCTTGTCTTAGTTGGGGTAGGTTTCCGGACCAAGCGGAGCCATGGAAGATGTGTAGTTGTCAGACTAACTGAGACAGAAATATAAAATTTGAAAGATAATGTCCACTTTTCAGTCAGCAGAAACTTAGAAGTTGTTAGACTGCCCATGTTTGCATAACTGTCTCATATGCATCCACCACTTTTGAATTATTGATGCAAAGTGGTTCAGTGGTGAGCTATTTCAGAAAAAAACCAAAGATAACTAGTTCTTCGTTCAAGAAACCTGAAGGATCTTTTCAATATTCAATCGGAAATGTCATGTTTTTTTCCACATTCTCAGTATAGTTGCTGCTCCAATGATGGATGAAACTTAAATCACGACTTAACAAGATTAGGAAAATCCTGTTGCTGAAATCCCAATCCAGTGAGCAAGGCAGATCCTCTGCAGGACGTTTTGTGTCTGCCAGGCATTCGTAAATCCATTCATTCAGAGCATCGAAATAACATCCCACGTGCCAGCAGTGTTGGAAGCATCTTACTAATGATTAAATTTTTTATGTGCTACAGTTTTGAAAATGTGGAAACATTTTTTTTCTTTAACTTGAACAATAACATTGAAATTCCAAATGAGAACTCACTGCAATTAACAAAGCAAAATAAATTGAACTGCCAGCACTGACTGCCGGAAGCTGAAATGCGTCTCTTAATGTTTCCCCGATGCGTCGTCGCGGCACCGTCGCAGTGTAAAATGTGTGACGTTGTCAGCAGCGTGTGAATCCGCCCACCCCCACCCACAACCACGTACGAAATGTGCTTTCGTGGCTGTGTGTTGTGGTGCATATACGGCGGATATCTGGAATCAAAATTCCCACGGCGGAGGAAATTAAAATTCCTGCTGCGTCGCGTTTGCTTCCTCTTCTTCCCGGGTTGGGTTCTCATTTGGTCCAGTGGCGTCGTTGATGGAACACTTTTTCACAACACTTTTTTTGCAAATTCTCGTTTAAAATTTAATCTAGATTTTTTTTGGTTTATGATCTTTTCAAATGGAATAGCTGTATATTTATGTTTATCAAAATTAAATTGAGCCCATGATCCGCCAATGATTGGTTGAGTGTATCCCGAATTTCACAGCGTAGTGTTTTTCCCATTCTGATTCCCACCTGTATTGGTGGGACAAAGCGTGCGACTGTTTTAAGGTGGGTATGCTCGCGCGAGAGAGTGTAATTTGATGGCGTGCGAAGAGCGAAGCAAAACGCACCACTCTCGGTAATTGAATACACACAACCTCGAGGGCAAAAACGCGGAAAATAGAAAACTTCACTCTTTTGTGGGTGCGTGTGTGTGCACTAGGGTGACTAGTTTGGAAAATGTTCTAAAAGTGGTTACCTTTAATTTAAGCCTGGAGACAGTCGATCTAAATATGGCTTACAATTCTTAAATTTCATTTGTTGGTCACTCTGTACCAACTCTGCCAACTTCATCTAGGTTAAACATGGAACCAACACGCAGCGTAAAGCGTTTTCCACCGTTCCTCGTTGGGGGGGGGGGGGGGGTAGGGCTAAAGTGCCAGTTTTGGGGTGCCCAGGGGGGCCTTGCTGTAAAGAGCTGTGATGATGTTGGGATGCTGGATGCTGGGTCGTTGATGGCAACCCTGAACCGGTGCACGTCGTCACTCTTTGTATAGTTCTAGGGCCTGTGCAGAAAATTGATTTTTATGAGCCCGTAATGAAACATGATTGAATCTGATTGCGTCCCGACAAACATAACTGGCTTTAAAGAAACACATCAGTGTAGACTGATCGTAGTTCAGAAATGTTCAAACCTCAATTTTAGACTTGGAGCAATTGTCTAGTTGTCTGCTGCTTATCTTGCAAGGATGTATGTTTAAGGTCATATATCAAGTTAACATTTGACTCCTTAGGGCACTGCAGCAAGTCGGTTCAGCCTGGCTTCGGTTGTATGGGCCATTAACGATGAATAGATTACGTGATTTATTTCAATTAACCGCTGGTGCTTTTCAACTCTACAGTGATAACATATCAATTTTCCTCCATCCGCTGGCACAATTCAATTACGTGCACTTCAGAATGATCCGGAAAAAAAGGTTGATGTACTAAGTTTGCAAATAACAGTAACCCTCTTCGATGCAAGTATAAAATTTCGCCTGAAAAAAGTGTTTTTCAAACAGCACTGATATTAATAAATTTCATGCTTTAAAAGTTTGGAAGATTTGTTCCATGTTATACTACACTGACCAACAAAATTTCTGCGCAAACTCAACTCGAGGGGAAGCATGAACTTTGGGGTCCCCAGAATCACGTACATTTTGAATTTTTCAAAAAAAGTTTGTCTGGGCCGAATGGTTTTTCTCCAAAGTTTGTATGGAGAATTAGTGCTGTTCGCTACTCCCAAATATTGCATGCAATTTGTGGGTTGTATGCAAGAGCGACGAACCGCCCTAATTCTCCATACAAACTTGGAGAAAAACCATTCGGCCCAGACAAACTAGGGTATTTTAACCATTAGTGGACCCCCTAGTAGAGCAGAAGCACATTTTTCACAAATTTTCAATATTTTAAGCACTTTTTCATAACCCTTTGTACAAAACAATGACAACTGAAGTCTTTTGAACAATTTTGACTATTTGTTTCATCAGTTTATTTGTTTTTGAGCAGAAAAATAGCCATTTGAAAAAAAGTTTTTTTTTTCCTATTATGGACCTCTTTTTCCTATAGTGGACCCGGGTCCATAATCCGATTGTGGACCCGGGTCCACTATAGGCAAACTGTTATTTTTAAACCAAATTTAACTGATATTTGATGTTTTGATGCATGGTGTAGGTCTAATGATATATATAGTGAATAAAGATGGATTCTGCTCACTTTTTATCATAAACAAATATGTTTTGTTAACAAATTTGGCTTCGAACAACAAAAAAACCAAACAGACATTTAAACACATTTATTTCCGAAAAAGATCAGAGAAAACGTTTCAAAAACCACTGTAAACATAAATAATTAAAAAAAAGTAATTTTGATGAACATTTTTTCATATTAATTACATAAATGGAATTTAAAGAAATGGAAACAGCTATATTTATACTCATAATTGAAAAAAATATGCGTTTAGGTTGATAACAACAAGCATTCATTGTATGTTTAAGAGAAACTTTTGGTTAAATACACAGTTTCCTTCATTTTTGAAGGTTTAATTAACAGGGGTCCACTTTTGGAAAAGTTTGGATTTTCGTTGTCCTATATTGAACCCCCCTAATTTTTGTTCGAAAATGAGCAATTCTTCGCTTTATTTTAGTAAATTTCTTTAAACTTACATTATTTCGACTTGCTGAAGTTTAATAATCAGTCAAAAAATGATTAGATAGATAATTCAATCATAAAATATAAATGAAGTTTTGTTGTGAAAATGCTAGTGGCCATAGCTTATTTCAGATGTCGAACTCAAATTACTTATTTTGGTGAAAAGGACAATTAAATATCAGTCAACATTGGTTTAAATGATGCTGAACATGCCAAATCAAAGATTTGTAGACAATAACACGCTTGAAATTGTGATTTTATTGAATTTTTCATCAAAAACCCTTCAGAGGGTCCACTATAGGAAAGGGGTCCACTAATGGATAACGTACCCTATTTTTGAAAAATTCAAAATGCATGTGATTATGGGGACCCCAAACTTTATGCTTCCCCTCGAGTTGAGCCTGCGCGGTCATTTTTGTCATTTTTTGTAGGTCAGTGTTATTAACAAATTTAGTTTCGCAAACATCCCAGACTTATCACGCTAAATAAGTGTACAGAATTTTATTCTTTTTAGATTTAGAATAATGTCGCATGTATGAAGTTGACGTTGAAGATGTTGGCCACTATTGATATAACTTACCACTAAAGTCTTCTTTTTATCTATAAGGATGTATGGTGTACATGCAAATGTGTGTGTGTGTGTGTGTGTGTGTGTGTGTGTGTGTGCAACCAATCAATCGGGACCACGCGGCCACTTCTTACAAATTGAGTTGTTTCCATGTATTTTTAGATCTTCATTCTATACATGCAAATAACTCGCATAGGCATTTGGAAGGTGTTAGCTCTACCGAGCTTCGGTGACCCATTTCTACGCTGGCTAGCCGAGCGCGAGGTTCCTCAGCTTTTTTCGACAAGCCCCGGCCCTGAAGAACGTTTGCACCAATCGGGTTCAAACGTTATTTAGAACTTCCGAACCCTTGTCAAATTGACAAGGACCCAGCGCGTATATAGTTGATAGTAACAGTATTCCTAATTCCAGCCATAGCTCACCAAGCCGTGATGGCGTAGTGGTTAGCATTTTTGCTTACCAATCCAAAGGACGGGGGATCCAACCCCGACTCGACCGACTTTGATTTTTCGTTCTTATTCAGTATTTCAAGTATTTCTAAGTCTTAAACTTTCTCGGGCATCGAACCCAGGACCATTCGCTTACAAAGCGAACACCGTAACCAGTCAGCCACGGCCGCTCCATGTATGGTGTACATGCAAATGCGCCGAAAATCATTATTCATTGTTAGAAATGTTGGATTTCTTTCAAATTTGTGTCAGTGTAACATATAAATTACATTTCATGACAAAATCAGCTATCATACTTGAAATTGATGAAGGTAATTTCTGAGAAGTATATGTGTATGGATCGGAATGGTTTGATTGGTTTTCAAATATTAATGAAAAATTATAAAATAGTCTGTTTGAGTGATACACCCAGAACTGGGCATCGGCATACGAGAGGATAAAGAGCACGGTTCGGTAGTAAAATGGTACTGTGTGCGGACGGAGAGGATAAATTCCGAAATTACCGATAGTACTTTACTCATGGGTTCATTTTCTAAAAAATTTCATCTTTCAAAAAAAAAAAAAAAGTACCGGTACCGAGACACGAAACCAAGACTTTCGGCTTATTGAACCGTGCCTTTGCCGTTTGTGCCACCATGGTTCGGTGACTAATTGGCGGTAATTTGTCCATATAAGCCACTCAATAGGATGAACTGTTCCAATGAACGAATGAACACGCGAGAGGTCTTTACTCACGCAAAATAGTACTTTCCTCACGTTTCTTTTCGGGAGGACTATCCCCTCGGTCTTTAACTTTGGATGTTCTCTCGAGAAAACTCAAAAAACATCTGTCAAATTCTATTAATTAAAAATGAAGTGCTTATACATGAAATTGAAAAAGCTTGACTTGCACTAATGCAACTGCCAGAACGATAGAAATTTATTAATGAATGTCAATTGATGTGTCCATTTATTAATTAACAGAAATTCTCATGAATGAGAAATAGCTCTGACTTAAGAGAATGGACGTGATAGTTGCATCTACAGCAGTAGGTACTATAAAACATAAACTCCCAAGCTCGAGAAAAAGGGGGAATTTCCATACAAATTCCCCCTTTTTCTCAAGCTTGGGAGTTTAGGTGATAATAACACGTGACATTGCTTTCATTGAATCTTTGTGAAAACTTCATTTCTATGAAGCTGGACATCAAATTTCGCTACGAGACTGGGCGTTTACCTAATGTTTTTTGCTCTAACTCCGCAAAAATAACATTTTAGCCATGTGTATTTGGTGTAATTGGAATAATATGCGTTATGAAATTTTACATAAAAACATTACTTTTAGTTTGCCAGTTTGCTATTTTGTCCATTTTTACCCTTTGTGCATTGCTGAAACAAAGAAATAAATTGCAAAATTCATCCAAAGTGACGTGCATGTCAGTTTCTAATTGGATTGTGATTACTTTCGCAACGCTACCTCAACCAACAGGGCAATGGCATAAGAGTATCGAAACTGTGATTTGATTACTTTAGCTGCCAGAATCAGACGGTTTTATAGTCCCGGATGGATGGCAAAATAAATGCATAGAAATCGGGGATATAAAATAAAAAGAAAAAAGTTTTCTGAAGCTGGCGGATGGACCAACAGGACAACACAATCCGAATCGTCGGGAGTCACGTCATGCAAACTTGATATTGTCACACCATGCCCTCGTTCAGCCAACCCAGACGGGAAGGACGCAGGTCTGGGCTGGCTGTTTGCACAATTGGATGTCTGGCGAGGAATTGGCCAATCAGAAATTCGATTTTACCGTTGGATATTCAACGTGGGGGAGCTGCGAGGGAAGACGCCAACGTTGGCACAATCAGAAAGCAATTAAACTAAGGCCGTAAAGTTGGTGAATGATATTATTGTGTCGTTCACATCAAACTTTATTTGAATCGCCGACTGCTGGTATGCTGGCGGTAAATTTAGCTCAGTCATAGTGTTGATGCCAATGAACCACAGAGTAACCCAGAGTGACCAGTCAGAGGTAATGTCATTTCATTTTTTGGCTCCATAAGGTTTGCTGGTAGCAGTTGTGCGATGTACCTGCGATGTACCACCAAGTTGAACCAAAAATCAAGAGGCAGTGGGAACTCTGTCTTACTCTGTGAATGAACTTTTTTGCGACCTGTAGAATGTGAAGTCACAATACAGCATTGGGCAATTAGGGTCGGTGTAATGTCCTCAAAGGGATATGTTAGCATGACATTTTTCGTTTCATTTGAAGCACTTGAAGAAGGTTTATAAGTTCTTTTTGACAGTTGATAATGAATATCTAAAATTTTGTGTTGTAAAAGATGCATCAATTTTCTAAATCATTCTACAAAATGTTTACAAAAAGTGGTAACTGGAATATCCGCTTATAGCATATGCTTTTTTTACCCAACCTAGGTTTGCATCTTAATTTCTCAAATCATAACATTAATCTCAATTAGGATTCTTGGGCGTCCAATTATTCAACCATTCAGAGTGAACTGTGCGACCGACATCCAAGAAGAAAAAAACTCATAAAACCACATCTCCTTTGCGAACGAAAAGCATCTTGGCGTCGGTCCTTTTTTAATTTTCGGCATCCCTCTTAAATCGGATTGAACGATGAGGGACTTCTTCGTCTTCTTCTTATTCCTTTCTCATTCAGGCTATCTTTCTATGGTTCTGCGGTGCACACTCCAACGGGGATCCAATGCTATGAAACCCGAGACACGCAAAAAAGGCCACTCAGAATCAGGCTGCGGTGAGTGGCGGAAAAGTAATTATCTTCTCACTTTCTGCCATTTGGAAATCTCCCTCGGGGGCATAACTTGAGTGATGGACAAAAAGAGGGGAAACGAGCTTATTCAAGGGAGGGGGATTAACACATCTTGCGCATTATGGGATTGTCGGAATTCATCCAGGTCGGTAGAACTCTGACTTCGTTCGGATGATAAAATAACATTATTTTTGTTTTCAATTGCAATCACCAAATAGTGAAAACTCGTTGCAGTGCTCGTCACCAAACCTTTGCTAACCCTTCAACGTCGTAGTTTGAGTCGCTTCAAAAGTTGCCCAACTCCAAAGCCCAGAAAAAAAACATGTTTAGTTTGGGCTACCGATGAGAAAGGTAATGCAATGAAATGTTATTCGAATGAAAAATTGATTTAATATCAAATTCAAAAATTTGTGATTGACTTGGACAAATTGGATGAAATTTGAATTGATATCAGTAAATATTCTAATGAAGACTTGCAAGAAGAATTAGTTCAATTAATTTGATAATTTACGAGAAATATCGATTCGAAATCAAGTGAGGGAGGGGTCAGAATGAGCTCTAGAGGACAGTCATTGTTTTCTGTGGCGAAGATCGAATGAATTAACATGTATAGTTCAGTATTTTGAATAAAACTGATTCACACAAATTGACACTAATAAGACCTCATATAGAGCTTGAAAACCAGCTCTAATGAAATAGATTTGAATAGGCATCGTGATTTTAAATCTATTGAACTACAAATCGATTACAAAGCTAAATGAAACTGCATAATCGTAGGATGATTAAACTGCAACACAAAAGGGAGGGACCAAAAAGCGGAAATGCAGCACCCACACCACTCTGCTGTGGACTAAGCTTTCAATGCATTTCAACGAAGCACTTATCTGCAAAAGAGTGCCTCATCATTATTGAATGGGCCTGGCTGGCTCGTTGGTCATCACTGCACTTTGGTCCGATGAATGGTGCCGCTCTACCGTAGAGAGGTATAGAGGATCAACAATTTTCAATCCGATTGAACATTTCGACTTCACCAATGTACGCGATGAATTAAGTAGGGTAGAACGTTGTAAATTCACACTTGCATAAAATATAAATATTTAACGCTCCATCAAATGTAATTAATCATGCTGCTAGTAAAAACATTTGAAAAATTTCTACCAAAGTAACAACCAAATTCCTCCAGTTTTGTGCATTCCTGCTTTGCTGACGCTGCGGCGTCCAGAGGACATTAACTTAAATATCGGATGATGTTTAATCTAGCAGAAAATTTCGTTGCACAATTGTGGGAAAAAGGGGTGTCCTCCATCAGTTTTGTTGTTGGCTGTAGAGGAAAAGCCACTATTGAAGTGGTTTGTTCGGACGGATTTAAATTGCGGCTTTACGGTGTGGTTTTTGTCATCAGAATCAGTTGAAAGAACAGGTTCGATTGCAAAGAGTCGAAAAGCCGTGTAGTGCTGTGCCGAATCAATTAACTCAATTCATCAGTGTGCTTTGTGTGACGTTGTGCAATAGAAATTATGTCCGCAGTGATGAGTACTTCTATGAACAACAAGTCAATAGATGTAGTTCCATTTTTTTCCATATCTCTACGTATTTTTTCAATCAACTTTTCGATATATTTTATCTTTTGAAAGAAGCTTTGTCTATCTATGCAAATCTCTAGAGTCTGGGGCGTGATCTGATTGATCCACACAAGCGGACTGTTTCTGATCGTTTAGATATTTTCCGGTAACATGTAGGTTATGATTAAGATAAATAATGATAAGGTCACAATCTATGCATGGCTTGGCCAATCTCTTCAAGCAAATTAATCATCAAACCCGTTCAAAACACATTTCCAAATGAAACATTTCTAAATCTTACCAGGCTTATGCAAAATTTGTTTATCAAAATTTGAAGCCGATAAAAAATTCAGTGCCAAAAATTTGCATGACTTCTAATAGTAAACAACCAATCCACAAACGATGCTGTTTTCCAAATGCTCTAATACCTTCTATCAAGGTGTCACTCCGCTCCTTATCAAGACTTTAAATACAGCCGAAAAGTCTCACTATAAACGGCAACGCATTTATTAATGTTTTATTCAAACTGAAAACCTGTTTCCTCATTTGAAAGTGAGCCGAATCGGTACGTTTAATCTGTTTGCTCAGTCTTTTCATATCATTGCTACCATCTGCTGCTAGTGTTGGGGAAGGAAGCTCTCTCACTCCATGGGGTTGAGTGGAGTGGAGCTGTTCGCATTTTGTCATTGTCGTCGTGTAGCCCCATTATGGGTGGAGAAGTATGCTCCTGTGCCAGGCAGCCAACTGCCATTCCTACTGCGATTCGTTATCATTTGACTGTGGAGCATATTCCATTGTTGCGAGGAGTTAGAATGTTGAATATTAATTTATGCAAATGAGCTGAGAATGACAAAGTTGAAATAATCATCTGTTCCTGGGAATTTGGCAACCACACTCACAGCAGTTGGTCGTGCCGGGGAACAATCCAACCGCAAAGGAGACAGTTTAAATTTGAATCACATCAAACGGGGATTTTTACCCATAACGCCAAAGGCTTTGCGAAGAAAAATTATTTTGATTACCGTTAATGGTCGCAGAGCAAGAATTATTCATTTTTGATGTGGCTTAATTTAACGGAGCCACATTCTACCTTATAGTGTATTTTTAATCTGGATGAAAATACTTGCAAAATCGTCACTTGTGTGGTACCTTGTGACAACGACCATTTTTATCGAAAATAAATTAGTGCGGACGTTTTGTTAAACTCAACAAACCCTACAAGATGCTTTTAAGCTCTAAGAAGTATCATTACCGGTCGGTAATTTTGCGGCCATGTTTGATTTAGAAAATCGTTTTATTCTTGATTCAGGAGGAATCGCTCACAAAATGGGTTTCTTTGTGTTGTTTGTAGAAGCGTTTCATATCATGAATAATTTTTCTTGACCCTGAATTCAGAATCATCATTGCTCCAAGAGGGATTGACACCATCTACGATCTTAACCTAATATTGGAAATCCGCTTCCGTAAAAAAAACTATTTTCTCATAAATTTATTTTGATATAGGGGAAGGTGGGGCAAGAGGAACAATCACTCGTACGGCCGTAATTTTTACAATTTTGATTATTTCCAGTATGAGGAATTGTTGCAAGCAATGCAATTGGCTGATTCTACTACCACATAACCGCCAAAACGACGTAAACGCCTAGGGGCATAAGATTTAATGAAGTTTTTTCAAAACCTTTGTTTTCTTATAATATTTGGATGGTACAAAATAAGGCTTAGGTTTCGTTTTCAGGCTCATTTAATCAAAATGCTATTTTTCTTAGATCAGTAGTGTCCCTACCAATGACTTGCACCTATTACAAAGTATGATCTAACTTTTAGTTATTTTTGTTGAGAGCTTTTAAAAATCTTGTTCAGGTGGAGCAAGTGTACCATATGGATTTTTAGTATGGAAAAAATCGAATTGCTGCAACAACATATTTTATTGGGAAAAATACATAAAAGTACTTAAAAACTGATAAACAATTGTAAAAAAAATTGCCCATACAAAATATAATGCTATGATGGAAATTTCCTTTTTTTTCATCTAAGTAATATTTTTTTCGTAAAAACGATCAAATTTTTAGTTAAATATTATTGTTAAATCTAAAAATGAAAGAAACGTTTCAAATACATTCTAATCTGATGTATCTAAGTGATAACAGTTCAATTGTTAGCAAATTAACATGTTGTTTCATGCATTGTTCCTCTTGCCCCAACGGGCTGTTCGTCTTGCTCCACTAGTTGAGTAGAACATACGGAAAAGCAAAAAAAAATTAAATAATTTTTTTAACATTAAAAAACAGAATTTTTTAAAAACTTGTTCTATCAAAGTCTTAGTCAAATTCTGGAATAAGATGATTATAAAAAAATCCGACAGATTTTTTAAACGTTTTAAATGGGTTATAACGAGCATTTCCTTAGCTTGTTACACTTGCCCCACTTTCCCCTAAATAATTAGAAAATATTGCCATCTTTTGTTTTTGAAAATATACTGATAAAAGCTATCCTATATATTCGGACACACACAAATTTGAAACACTTTGATGGCATTTTTCGATAGAATCCAAACGACGACTTTTTTTTTCTTTTGGCCTTTCAATATTATACTGACCTACAAAAAATGATAAAAATTCGTGCGGAGGCTCAACTCGAGGGAAAGCATGAAGTTTGGGGTCCCCAGAACCACGTGCATTTTGATTTTTTCAAAAATATTTAGGCTGAATGTTTTTCTCCAAACTTAGTACAGAAAATTAAGGCGTTTTGTTCTTTTACAACTACATACAGCAGTTCAAGCATATTTTATCAAATTCAGCAAACACTGCATGAAAATTGTCAGTTCCATAATTGTAAGATTGTTCCGAAACACCTTGATTTGATTGAGAGTTCCACGGAAAAAAAAATCAGGTCGATTAGAAACACATAGATAAGCTTGAGTTTGATTGGTGTTAGCGTTTGAAGGTATAATTTGGTTGAAATTATTTACTTCTTGAGAAAACCCAAGTTTGTTTAAATTCTTAAGAAAAAAGTGTTACGAATTTGTATAACTCAGGGATCAATGTTTAACTTGGAAATATTTTTATTAAATTTTCACATAAAATTTTTATGCGTTAAAATATTCAGAACACCAATAAAAAGATCTCAAGAATATCTTTCAAATTAAGGATAAACCTAATCAACCTAATCACCAATTTAATATGATTTTTTTTTAAACTAGACAATCTGTAAACTGTTCTGAATACGACGGATGACTTAAGGTTAAACTATTTAAGTAAGCTAATTTTAATTTTATGGTAATTCTGTGCATATCTTGTCGCACCCGCGTTGTTTACGGTAGTCGGGCATGTACGTGTGTTGCCGAGCTCCTGTGGTCTAATGGTTACAGGTTTCGCTTTATGAGTGGAAGGTCGTGGTTTCAAACCCACATGGCTTGGCAAGTCCTTTCCCCTGTACTCTTCACATGTAGAAGGACCATACTGTTCTCTGTATTTGCGTCTGCAGAGTTCCACGGCCCGATCGCAAAAATGTGCTTTGAAAGGGACGAGTTTTCAGAAACCAGAGTTTAAAGTGGGGGACTGGGTATAAGTAAAACGTAAATGTGCACTTCGGTTCTAGCGATACATTTGGACAGTACAGAGTGGAAAAGGCTGAGCCAAAGAGGAAGGAAAAAACATTCAAACCTCTTCGGCGGCAAAGTTACGGCTTTGGATCGCTCGACACACTTGCTCAACAATAGCGTGTGTGCGTGTCCCATTTGCCTAATAACAGATGAAGCCTTTGTGATTCTATAAATAGAATCGCAAGTCCGCAATAGATCAAATTACTGGTCGCAGTGGATAGTGGCATCGAACAAAAAAAAATGTACGTGTGTCAAACGCGTTCTGATCTAAAATCCATTTGGTCAGTTCTCGCACCTACAGCATTTTCAGGGTGTGTCAAGATATTACGACATCATTGGAACTTGTTTCATATAAAAAATGACCAAAATGCACGAAGTTCTTTCGGTTTTTATTAAATATCTCAGGATTGATCAAATTTTGCGGATCTTTGGCACTGATAAAAAAAATCCCTAAACCAGATGGACACTTTTTTGGAAATCTCAATATGAGAAAATACTTTTTACTACAAATATCAGCAAAAATCTGGATCTACTCGGAGCGAATCTCACACTTCAACAATTTGGGGGAGACCTGCATCACCTGCCAGCAAAATTATTTTCCTCATACATTTTTACGAATTTTCTCATACTAACTTCGATGATGAAAGCAACTCCTAAACCTTAACCAATTAAGCTTAAAAATTGGCACAGTTACTTAATTTTGCTAAGAAATCGATTCAGGAGATTCATGTTAATGTTTATTTCTGACACATTTTTCTTCATGAACCTGGGTGGGGAAAAGCCAAAGGCATAAAACCACCCTCAAGGACAGCGATTATCACATTACAATGACCAGATACAATAAATAAATAGAATTAAAATATCACAGCAGATATCACAGTCAAGATATCAAAGTGTTACTAATATCGATTTGTTTTATTGTCACCCTTGTCTACGTCCACATTTAATCAAAGTTTTACTTTTTCAATGCATGAGATCATTTTGCTAGATTTTATTAATATTTTCTTAACAAAAAACTGGAAACAAAATCCATGGGAGCCACGATTTTGCGATGGCTAAAATAAATAAACTATCAGATCCTAGTAGGAACAATTAATCGTTTCGCTAAACTCACAAGCGTGCAATCACATAACCTATTAATTTATGTCATACTCCTGTCTGGAAGCTCCACAGAAGACTAAGTCTGCACTCTGTCGTGACATTTCTGACCACGCGGCCACCTCCTTGAATCACGATTCCGCTCCGAGAAGTCCTCCTTCTTAGGGGGCCAAATTATAGGTGTACGTTGCTAAAATACAAGCCCTGGCAGTGGTAGGTACCCGGTGATTGTTGCTGCTGACCACCTACACAGCATAAATTATGTATCGATTATTGCGCGCAATTTATGACGATCTGCTAATAACATAATTGTCTTCCTCGCGGGATAACACCCACCGTTGGAGCTAGGGCGGCCTTTTGCCGCTATAAATTGCACCACACCGTGAACCGAGGGCCCTCACCGCGGCAATCTCCCATGTAATCCGCGTCCTCAGGGTACGGTCTCCCGTGGTCACAGTCCCTTTTCTAGAGCACCATTAATTCTCGACTTAAAACACTTGCGTGTCCCATTAAGGACAATAAACAAAAAGATGGTGAGCAGATTACAACAGTCCGTTCGTTCTTCTGGCGTCTTCTGCCGTGACCAAGATCTGCACTGGAAGTTCCGTCCGTCCAACGAGGTCTTATTAGTGGGTGAAGCAGGCAGTCAAGCAAGCAGAAAAAAATACCAGAGAAAATGAAAATGATCCTGAAAGCGGCCACAGGGGGCACTTAGTCTAGGAACTGTGTGACCTCAGAGGAGCATTTTTTGAAATCAGCCTGACTACACTCAGTACAGCTCTTGCAGCAGCAGCCCCAGCGGCGTGGTCACTGGCACTCTGGTTAGTGTTTATTAGTGGGATATGAATGGTCCCACGGGGGAAGGGTCTGCCTCGTGCTGTTGCCGGCCAGCCGGAGTGTGATTCTGTCTGGTTCTCTGTATGCGATGCCCTCTGAAGGCTGCTGCGGCATACGAGCGCATCTGCAAAAGATGAGTTTGTTGTTCATAAAGCTTAAAATATGGCCATAATTACGACTTTTATTGGATAGCTTTTAGCTTGTGCTCTCCGCTCTTTGGCCTTCGGTGCTTGGTCCGACAATTTTTATGTTTCTTTAATGCTGCTGGTCCTGATGGTGATGCTGCGTGGTATTTTGCAGCGATTCTACGCCGTTGAGAGTTAGTTCAAAGAGTAATGCGATGAGCGATAATATGGCTGGGAACATCTGCTGCCGAGTGGGAACCGTGGAAGTGGTTTCATACAGTGGTTAAACAATAAACAAAAGCTTTAGATTGTTCTAATCGTAACTATGTCAGAATGTATGTTGACGTATTTCTAAATGTTTTTGTAGTGTTATTGTATAAAATTGCTGTACCGTTTTAATTGGAAGCTGATTTTTTTTTTCATCTTCATCTTGGTTTGTTTTATAAAAATGCTTAGAGTAGCCCGGGGCAAGTGTGCGCACCTAACAAACACCGTTATGGTTTTTACTGAAAATGAACAATTTATCATTCGACCTTTTTCTCAAAAGTAAGCTATATCAATTGCCTCCAAAACGTATGTAATCAGTGTGAGTGTTGTGTGCAATAATTGATGTGACTCGTCGCGAATTTTGTGTTAAATTATTTAAATGTAAATTATTGTGCCAAGAAGACGTTGTGTTTGTCGACGGGAAGTTACCAGGACGCCGCCCAGCAAGCAAGAAACCCGAAGCTGGAAGTCCCACACCGTGCGTCGTTACCGCTAGTCACCACCAGGAGCGCTGCTGCATAACATCGCATGGGCGGCCATAGGGGGTGGTGAATTTGCGTAATCCTTGAGGATGACAGGATGAGGAGGAGATGGGTTGGCGCGTAAGAGGTCAGGGGTTCGGGATTTTGACCCGACCGTTGCTCGGTCATTAAGTCCGGATATCGAGAAGTGGAAGGTTGTCGGCAAGTACAACCGTTACCCGCGAAGACCAGTGTTGGAGTAGTGAATCCTTGGAGGATTGGCAAGTGCCCGAAAGAGCTACATCCGTGGCCGTGACGAGAGAGCAGGAGTTGCCCGTAGGAGAATTGGACATCCAGGTATGACCGGAAAACCCCCAGGAAAATCCCCGAACGAACCCCAAGCCTGACAATACCCTAACCGCCATTTTGAATTCCTCATCCAGGACCCCTTTGTGTTCCTTTGTTCACTGCGTGAACACCGTGGTTTCACCCCTGCCGTGCGACATCCGGCCCGGTGAACCACCCGTACGAACCGTCAGCGTCTCGCTGGACATTGTTCGATCGCCAGGCCGTTACCGTTTCAACCGCGAACCCTAACCCCGGACTGTTCCGACGGAGTCCCCGGACACCGTCGAAGCCTGTTGCACGTCACCAAGCACAGGAAGGGCGCGGACGGCATGCGAGGGTCCTTGAAGGCTGCAGCCGAAGCGTCGGAGGGTCCATCCGACTGACGAAGAAGCCACCCCCTTGGCAGAGCGCTGGAGGAGCGTCGACGACAGCAGGAAGGAGCAGCGACGACGGCAGAGCGGCGAGAACGGGGCCCCGAACGCGTGCACCGGAAGTGCGAAGAGTGGAAGAGGACGTGTGAGGTAGGAGTAGTTGATAAGGAAGTGGGACGGGACGTGTGAGCTAGTGGAAGTTGGAAGGTATTCCCGGAATAAACTGTCGACGTTTCGCGAAGAATAAAGTAGTTTCCCTTAGTCATTCGCAGTGTTTTCTTGGCTTTTGATTAATCTCGAGCGTCACGCCGACCCTGGGTATTATAAGGGAGAGTCCCATCGGTTTTGTACGCCCTGACACCGGAAGCACATCTCTTACATGGTTAGTTCACTTCGAGTATGGACTGGGAGTGAACACCAGTTGTTATACGTATTACTAGACTTTTTCAAATAAAATCTGTGGTTTTAGACATAGGCAAAATCTGTAAAAATCACATTTGCGCACTATTGCCCCGGCCTTGGGGCAAGTGTGCGCACAGTACGGGGCAAGAGTGCGCATTGGATAAAGAAATCACAAAATTTCATGTTACAGAAAATTTATTGAATCCACTTAAAAGATGATTTTCATTCACTCCTGAAAGTTTCATCAAGAAATTTCATGATTAAACTGAGTAAGAGACGATTTAAGCCCAAAATTTGGCCATGCGCAAAGCAGACTATCAAACTTTCTGAGCGTTTTTCTCGAAACACCGAGTTGATTTACGGGTGCCACGATATCTCGAGATGGGATTGACCAAACTGGTTGAAATTTGAGGTGAAGACTCTCAAGATATATCCCGTGTGCATGACGAAGCCAGATTTTTAAATTTGCTTTTTAAAAAATTACAAAAATCCAAAACTGACGATTTTTTATATGAAAAACAAAACAATATTTTTATCTTTTTAAAAAATAAACCTTTTGAAAATCGGACTTCTTCATGCACACGGGACCGGTTTAACGAGTCTTCCCAAAATTTTGAGCCGTTTTGGTCAAAGCAGTGATGAGATATCGTGGCACCTGTTTTTAGAAACTGCTTATTTAAAATAGCTATATCTCGGCAATGATACAACCAAATGTTCTCAAATTTGTTTTATTAATAAATGAAAATGTATATTTTAAGACCCTGAAAACCGATTTAAAAAAAAGTTTAAATGTCTGCACATACCAACCTCTGAAATTTTTGCCGATTTACATATATGTAACCCCTTAATGAACCAATTCACGTATTTATGTTTAGGGGGTTGTTTTTCAGTCAAAATACCACAAGTTCCAAGATAATTCTTTATTTTTAATCCAAGGGGTATTTTGACAAGTAGTTTAAAGTTTCTATAATTTCATAGTATGAAAACAGTCATATTTAAGGTTATTTGATGAAAACTTCTACACGGAAAGGAGTTCCATCTAAAATTTAACAATTCAAATTAGCTGGCTTCAAATTGGTGAAACAGTGATTTTTTTGGTTGAATCAGCTAAAATTTCAGCTAAATTTACCAATCTGGTATTGGTGAAATAGCTAACCCTGATTGCTGATTTGCTTTCCAAAACTGACAGCCCAAACCAAAATGACAGGAGAGATTTTACCAAAAATAATGGTGTTTCAGCACAATTTTGCGTAAAATTACCAAAAAAAACTAGCTGGAACCGGCAGCATGGATTTTTTACAGATCATCAGTTCGAGAACAAAACAAAGCAACGTCCTGTGTCGTGTTCGATCCTGTTTGAGCCGCTCAGTTCGTGAAGTTTTTTTTTGATGATTATGTGTGTTGTTTGAGTGCAAGTGCAAAAGGCGATAGAATGTGTTGTGTGAGTGAATAAATTAAAAACCAGGAAGATTTTCTGCGGATCGGCACCTGAAGGAATGTTTCAGTTGATAAGGTGAGAAGTTTTTTGTGTTGAGGGAAAGTGGTTAGAAGTTGAGCCTCTCGTTACTGTTTGGAGGATGCGTAGGTAAAAACATGTACTTAACATAAAGTGGGGGCATCCCTAAACCACGTGAACACTTTGGCAGGGGAAAGGGGAGACTGGCAATTGTCCACACTCTACTTTTTTGTATGGACATCTGTCCACCTGGAGGGGCGGCTGGTACAGAATGTCTAGACATAGATTGGCCGATGTTTGACAAATCCGTACAAATAGGGCACCTAACGCCTTTTAAGCACATCAATTGTTATTGTTAGAAACGAAGTTAAATGAAGTTCAATTAAGTTAAATTAAGTGAAATTAAGTTTAATCAATTTAAGTTTTATTAAATTAGTTAATTTTAGTTAAATTAAGAAGAGTTCATAAAAATAAGTTAAATTGAGCCAAAATTTAGTTTAATTCAGATAAATTTAGTTGAAAATAGTTATTTTTAGTGTAATTTAGTTGAATTTGCCCAAATTTAGTTAAATTAAGTTGTGTTAAGTTAAATTTAGTAAAATTAATAAAATTAAGCAAAATTAAGTAAAATTAAGCAAAATTAAGTAAATTTAAGCACAATTATGTAAAATTAAGTAAAATTAACATAAATTTATTAAATTAAGTCAAATTAAGTAAAATTAAGTAAAATTAAGTAAAATTAAGTAAAATTAAGTAAAATTAAGTAAAATTAAGTAAAATTAAGTAAAATTAAGTAAAATTAGGTAAAATTAAGTAAAATTAAGTAAAATTAAGTAAAATTAAGTAAAATTAAGTAAAATTAAGTAAAATTAAGTAAAATTAACTAAAATTAGGTAAAATTAAGTAAAATTAAGAAAAATTAAATAAAATTAAGTAAAATTAAGTAAAATTAAGTAAAATTCAGTAAAATTAAGTAAAATTAAGTAAAATTAAGTAAAATTAAGTAAAATTAAGTAAAATTAAGTAAAATTAAGTAAAATTAAGTAAAATTAAGTAAAATTAAGTAAAATTAAGTAAAATTAAGTAAAATTAAGTGAAATTTAGTAAAATTAAGTTGTGTTATGTTAAATTTTGTAAAATTAAAAAAAATAAGTAAAATTAATAAATGAAATATAAATTAAGCAAAATTAAGTAAAATTAAGTGAAATTAATTAAAATTAAGTAAAATTAAGTAAAATTAAGTAAAATTAAGTAAAATTAAGTAAAATTAAGTAAAATTAAGTAAAATTAAGTAAAATTAAGTAAAATTAAGTAAAATTAAGTAAAATTAAGTAAAATTAAGCAAAAATAAGGAAAATTAAGTTCAATTAAGTTAAATTAGGTTAAATTAAGTGAAATTAAGTAAAATTAAGCAAAATAAGTAAAATTAAGTTAAATTAAGTTAAATTAGGTTAAATTAAGTTAAATTAAGTTTAAATCAAAGTAATTTGATGCTATATTTAAATTTTGTTAAATGCAAAACGTAGTTTAAATATAACTTCAATTTACTACAATTTAACCAAAATAACTTTTTGTAAGTTTTTTTTTTGTTTTTTTGTATTTTTGTATTTTTGTATTTTTGTATTTTTGTATTTTTGTATTTTTGTATTTTTGTATTTTTGTATTTTTGTATTTTTGTATTTTTGTATTTTTGTATTTTTGTATTTTTGTATTTTTGTATTTTTGTATTTTTGTATTTTTGTATTTTTGTATTTTTGTATTTTTGTATTTTTGTATTTTTGTATTTTTGTATTTTTGTATTTTTGTATTTTTGTATTTTTGTATTTTTGTATTTTTGTATTTTTGTATTTTTGTATTTTTGTATTTTTGTATTTTTGTATTTTTGTATTTTTGTATTTTTGTATTTTTGTATTTTTGTATTTTTGTATTTTTGTATTTTTGTATTTTTGTATTTTTGTATTTTTGTATTTTTGTATTTTTGTATTTTTGTATTTTTGTATTTTTGTATTTTTGTATTTTTGTATTTTTGTATTTTTGTATTTTTGTATTTTTGTATTTTTGTATTTTTGTATTTTTGTATTTTTGTATTTTTGTATTTTTGTATTTTTGTATTTTTGTATTTTTGTATTTTTGTATTTTTGTATTTTTGTATTTTTGTATTTTTGTATTTTTGTATTTTTGTATTTTTGTATTTTTGTATTTTTGTATTTTTGTATTTTTGTATTTTTGTATTTTTGTATTTTTGTATTTTTGTATTTTTGTATTTTTGTATTTTTGTATTTTTGTATTTTTGTATTTTTGTATTTTTGTATTTTTGTATTTTTGTATTTTTGTATTTTTGTATTTTTGTAATTTTTTTTTTTGTATTTTTGTATTTTTGTATTTTTGTATTTTTTTATTTTTGTATTTTTGTATTTTTGTATTTTTGTATTTTTGTATTTTTGTATTTTTGTATTTTTGTATTTTTGTATTTTTGTATTTTTGTATTTTTGTATTTTTGTATTTTTGTATTTTTGTATTTTTGTATTTTTGTATTTTTGTATTTTTGTATTTTTGTATTTTTGTATTTTTGTATTTTTGTATTTTTGTATTTTTGTATTTTTGTATTTTTGTATTTTTGTATTTTTGTATTTTTGTATTTTTGTATTTTTGTATTTTTGTATTTTTGTATTTTTGTATTTTTGTATTTTTGTATTTTTGTATTTTTGTATTTTTGTATTTTTGTATTTTTGTATTTTTGTATTTTTGTATTTTTGTATTTTTGTAATTTTTTTTTTGTATTTTTGTATTTTTGTATTTTTGTATTTTTGTATTTTTGTATTTTTGTATTTTTGTATTTTTGTATTTTTGTATTTTTGTATTTTTGTATTTTTGTATTTTTGTATTTTTGTATTTTTGTATTTTTGTATTTTTGTATTTTTGTATTTTTGTATTTTTGTATTTTTGTATTTTTGTATTTTTGTATTTTTGTATTTTTGTATTTTTGTATTTTTGTATTTTTGAATTTTTGTATTTTTGTATTTTTGTATTTTTGTATTACTGTATTTTTTTTTTAATTTGTCAATAGAATAACAAAGCCGTACTATAAGGATGATCAACTAGAACATAGTTTAAAAAGCCTGGAAACTATTGAAACATCCAAAAAACTTGCTGGACTACCAAAAAACGTACCAAGAATAGCGGAAAATCAGCCAAAAGGCTGGGTGAATAATGCGTGCTTTGCAGGCAGCAACGGAGGCTTTTAAAAGAAAACTTATAGAAATAGTGGAAAAATTAGCTATTCCAACCAAAACACCTACCAAGAATAGTGGCATAGTTAGCTAAACTAGCTAAAAAGATGTGTGAAAATACCTGGCTTCGCAGCCATCAATGGAAAATTTTGAGAATGATTCCAAAAAAACTAGTTGAAACAGCCTAAAAACTTGCTGGGCTAACTATAAAACTTCCTAGAATACCATAAAATCTAGCTAAAATAGCTAACAGACCTTCTCAAAACATACAGCTTTTGAGACTGACAGCATTTTTCCAGCTTGCAAATTAGTAAAATTTACTAAAAATTTAGCTGGATTTATCATTTTTAGGACCTGGATCCAGCTGTCAAATCCAGGATTTATTTTTAGGATTTCCAGCTTAAAAAAATTGGTGGTTGAAAAAACAACCAATTTTTTTAGGATTTTTAACCGAAATTTAGTAAGATTCACGATAAACCTTCTTTCCGTGTATGTTTTTTTCATGGATGTAATTTTTTCATCGCTTTAGCTTATTTTTGTTATGAAGGAATCGATTTGAGCAACTTTTATTTTTTCTCTATATAAAATTGTATGGGAAATTTAAGAGCGCACACTTGCTCCGTATACCTTTTATTTTTTGAAAAGGTCTTAGAACAATTTAGAGAAACAATTCGATGAATATATTCACACGATTTTACCAGTAAATACCTCAGTTATCAAGCTGCATACTAGGTTTTTTTTTATTTGGATAATCTTAGGTATTTTAAACCTTGTGTTTCAAACATGAAATTTACTAACAAAATAGAGAAAAAAAGATATTTGCCCGCAAAAATAACACGGATATTTTTTTTTCCAATTTACCCATTGCAATCAAGGCCAGAAAAGGCTGGTGTGCACTCTTGCCCCGGTTTACTTTATGTTTAGTCGGTAAATCTAGTTGTCTTCTTTTTTTGCAACTGGTTTTATAAACAAGGTAGTATTTTTAAACTGACTTGTGTGTGTGGAGTGTGGAAAATTGCTGTATTTAACAACAAACATTTCAATTTCATTGTAACTTTGAAAAAATGTAGTAACAGTAACGATTAACTGGAAAGGTTTTTTTAATGAACTCGAGCATGCCAGTGTTGGCTAGTTTTTTTTGTTGGAATGATCTTGAATGCACCGCAACATTTAAAAAATCTCTGGACGTGACATACGTTTGCTGGCAGTGATTATGGACTACAAAGCTCATTTAAATAACCATTGCGTTTCACAATGATCGAAAAAGCAAAAATGCAGAAACAACCTGTGTAATTAAAAGCAAACTCATCTGGAGATATTAAAAATGTAAGGTTCTGCCTAAAGTAATTACCTGAGGAATAAGTCCAGCCCACGCCCGAAATATATTCAATTTAAAGACTCAACGCACTGTGTACTGAAATAGGCTTCAGTCAAGGGGAGGGAGGTTGGTACCATGTGGTTTGCTAAACAAATCAACAAGCTCGTTATTTTTGCTTATGTTAATTAACTTTTTGCTTTCTGACTTCTCTTATCCTGTCCTGGCCCCAAACCTTGCCCACCGAGGGACACGAACCGCCCAAACCATTTCTCTCCCCGGCAGTAAACATGGCCAGACCAAAGTCAACAGAGTGAGAGCAAATGATGAGGAGCAGCATTTCATATTTTGAAGAGTTATGACTCACAGTAGAGCGTGGAAAGCGAACACGTTTTCATTTCATTTTTTACTCAAAACTGTTCAAATCTGCCCAATATCAAAGGTTTTCCTGTTGTTGAAACAACAGAAACTGGTTGCTGGATGGTGACGAAGAGAGTAGACACCGTTGATGGTTACGAAAGATAAATATGCTGGGAAAGTAGCGAGGTTATTTGTCTTTAATTTTCATGTTTTTCAATTGCCGTAGATGAGGGGAATGTTGGTTGAAGAAAAAACCGAACTCTCAAGAAGAGCGTGATTTGAAAACCAAAGAGCAGAATACTTATTTGGATGATGGAAGCTGTTTGAATTTGGCAGTTTTTTTTTAATTCAGTTCTCTGGAAAGCTAATCTCGAAGAAGTACACCGCTATTCGTTTAGCTTAAACATTCTCATTAAACATATATATTTTTTTTAATCAGGATTATGACGAAATTTGAAGCAATAAGTATCACAAAATGATAAGAACATGGGATGAGATGGGTGTTACCAAAAAGTAAACAAAACATACAATGTGTCTTAATGTGTGTTTCTTGTAGAACGTCCAATTTTCCGGGGTTACAAATTTCCCGGGAAACGGGAAATTTTCAGCCAATTTCCCGGGAAATTTTAAATGTATTGAAAATTGTTATGATCTTGGTTTTAATTAATATTATGCAACTAAATTGTATAGGACATCAACATTAATGGTTTAAATAAGTGTGAAGATCAATTAACAGCTTGACTGCATGTAAAAAACTAACCTAATCCACCTATGTGGTTGATGCCTTCCTCACTTTTTACCAATAATGGGTAATATGAGTGGTTTCGACACATATTTCAGCTATTTTTTTAGGTACAGAAAAATAAGTACACAGATATAACTTAAGTGATCAGAACACAAGACAGGGTTGTCAGATCATCAATTTTGTGGACTCGTTAGAAAGGTCTCTCAATTACCTAACCAACGATGGGTGGGATGATGACGACGATTGGGAAGAAAACTCAACTTTCAAATAGCAGCAGCAGCAGAGTCCGGACATCGTTTACATGCATTTAAGTGAGATTCGGCTTCAAAAAAGTACATAAATATCACTTAAGTGGTCATAACTCGAGACAGGGTTGCCAGATCTTCAATGATGTGGACTCGTTGGAAAGGTCTCTCGATTACCTAACCAACGATGGGTTGGATGATGGAACCGGACATCGTTTACATGCATTTAAGTGAGATCCGGCTTCAAAAAAGTACATAAATATCACTTAAGTGGTCATAACTCGAGACAGGGTTGCCAGATCTTCAACGATGTGGACTCGTTGGAAAAGTCTCTCGATTACCTAACCAACGATGGGTCGGATGATGGATCCGGACTTCGTTTACATGCATTTAAGTGAGATCCGGCTTCAAAAAAGTACATAAATATCACTTAAGTGGTCATAACTCGAGACAGGGTTGCCAGATCTTCAATGTTGTGGACTCGTTGGAAAGGTCTCTCGATTACCTAACCAACGATGGGTTGGATGATGGATCCGGACATCGTTTACATGCATTTAAGTGAGATCCGGCTTCAAAAAAGTACATAAATATCACTTAAGTGGTCATAACTCGAGACAGGGTTGCCAGATCTTCAATGTTGTGGACTCGTTGGAAAGGTCTCTCGATTACCTAACCAACAATGGGTTGGATGATGGATCCGGACATCGTTTACATGCATTTAAGTGAGATCCGGCTTCAAAAAAGTACATAAATATCACTTAAGTGGTCATAACTCGAGACAGGGTTGCCAGATCTTCAACGATGTGGACTCGTTGGAAAAGTCTCTCGATTACCTAACCAACGATGGGTCGGATGATGGATCCGGACATCGTTTACATGCATTTAAGTGAGATCCGGCTTCAAAAAAGTACATAAATATCACTTAAGTGGTCATAACTCGAGACAGGGTTGCCAGATCTTCAATGATGTGGACTCGTTGGAAAGGTCTCTCGATTACCTAACCAACGATGGGTCGGATGATGGATCCGGACATCGTTTACATGCATTTAAGTGAGATCCGGCTTCAAAAAAGTACATAAATATCACTTAAGTGGTCATAACTCGAGACAGGGTTGCCAGATCTTCAATGTTGTGGACTCGTTGGAAAGGTCTCTCGATTACCTAACCAACAATGGGTTGGATGATGGATCCGGACATCGTTTACATGCATTTAAGTGAGATCCGGCTTCAAAAAAGTACATAAATATTACTTAAGTGGTCATAACTCGAGACAGGGTTGCCAGATCTTCAATGATGTGGACTCGTTGGAAAGGTCTCTCGATTACCTAACCAACGATGGGTCGGATGATGGATCCGGACATCGTTTACATGCATTTAAGTGAGATCCGGCTTCAAAAAAGTACATAAATATCACTTAAGTGGTCATAACTCGAGACAGGGTTGCCAGATCTTCAATGATGTGGACTCGTTGGAAAGGTCTCTCGATTACCTAACCAACGATGGGTCGGATGATGGATCCGGACATCGTTTACATGCATTTAAGTGAGATCCGGCTTCAAAAAAGTACATAAATATCACTTAAGTGGTCATAACTCGAGACAGGGTTGCCAGATCTTCAATGATGTGGACTCGTTGGAAAGGCCATCGTTTTCATGCATTTAAGTGAGATCCGGCTTCAAAAAAGTACATAAATATCACTTAAGTGTTCATAACTCGAGACAGGGTTGCCAGATCCTCAATGATGTGGACTCGTTGGAAAGGTCTCTCGATTACCTGACCAACGATAGGTCGGATGATGGATCCGGACATCGTTTACATGCATTTAAGTGAGATCCGGCTTCAAAAAAGTACATAAATATCACTTAAGTGGTCATAACTCGAGACAGGGTTGCCAGATCTTCAATGATGTGGACTCGTTGAAAAGGTCTCTCGATTACCTAACCAACGATGGGTGGGATGACGGATCCGGACATCGTTTACATGCATTTAAGTGAGATCCGGCTTCAAAAAAGTACATAAATATCACTTAAGTGGTCATAACTCGAGACAGGGTTGCCAGATCTTCAATGATGTGGACTC
Source organism: Culex pipiens pallens (assembly GCF_016801865.2). NCBI lineage: Eukaryota > Metazoa > Arthropoda > Insecta > Diptera > Culicidae > Culex > Culex pipiens. The sequence continues at coordinate 87,827,700 of NC_068937.1, read as the reverse complement.
GTTGGAAAGGTCTCTCGATAACCTAACCAACGATGGTTGGGATGATGGATCCGGACATCGTTTACATGCATTTAAGTGAGATCCGGCTTCAAAAAAGTACATAAATATCACTTAAGTGGTCATAACTCGAGACAGGGTTGCCAGATCTTCAATGTTGTGGACTCGTTGGAAAGGTCTCTCGATTACCTAACCAACAATGGGTTGGATGATGGATCAGGACATCGTTTACATGCATTTAAGTGAGATCCGGCTTCAAAAAAGTACATAAATATTACTTAAGTGGCCATAACTCGAGACAGGGTTGCCAGATCTTCAATGATGTGGACTCGTTGGAAAGGTCTCTCGATTACCTAATCAACGATGGGTCGGATGATGGATTCGGACATCGTTTACATGCATTTAAGTGAGATCCGACTTCAAAAAAGTACATAAATATCACTTAAGTGGTCATAACTCGAGACAGGGTTGCCAGATCTTCAATGATGTGGACTCGTTGGAAAGGCCATCGTTTTCATGCATTTAAGTGAGATCCGGCTTCAAAAAAGTACATAAATATCACTTAAGTGTTCATAACTCGAGACAGGGTTGCCAGATCCTCAATGATGTGGACTCGTTGGAAAGGTCTCTCGATTACCTGACCAACGATAGGTCGGATGATGGATCCGGACATCGTTTACATGCATTTAAGTGAGATCCGGCTTCAAAAAAGTACATAAATATCACTTAAGTGGTCATAACTCGAGACAGGGTTGCCAGATCTTCAATGATGTGGACTCGTTGAAAAGGTCTCTCGATTACCTAACCAACGATGGGTGGGATGACGGATCCGGACATCGTTTACATGCATTTAAGTGAGATCCGGCTTCAAAAAAGTACATAAATATCACTTAAGTGGTCATAACTCGAGACAGGGTTGCCAGATCTTCAATGATGTGGACTCGTTGGAAAGGTCTCTCGATAACCTAACCAACGATGGTTGGGATGATGGATCCGGACATCGTTTACATGCATTTAAGTGAGATCCGGCTTCAAAAAAGTACATAAATATCACTTAAGTGGTCATAACTCGTGACAGGGTTGCCAGATCTTCAATGATGTGGACTCGTTGGAAAGGTCTCTCGATTATCTCACCAACGATGGGTCGAATGATGGATCCGGACATCGTTTACATGCATTTAAGTGAGATCCGGCTTCAAAAAAGTACATAAATATCACTTAAGTGGTCATAACTCGAGACAGGGTTGCCAGATCTTCAATGATGTGGACTCGTTGGAAAGGTCCCTCGATTACCTAACCAACGATGGGTTGGATGATGGATCCAGAAATCGTTTACATGCATTTAAGTGAGATCCGGCTTCAAAAAAGTACATAAATATCACTTAAGTGGTCATAACTCGAGACAAGGTTACCAGATCTTCAATGATGTGGACTTGTTGGAAAGGTCTCTCGATTACCTTACCAACGATGGGTTGGATGATGGATCCGGACATCGTTTACATGCATTTAAGTGAGATCCGGCTTCAAAAAAGTACATAAATATCACTTAAGTGGTCATAACTCGTGACAGGGTTGCCAGATCTTCAATGATGTGGACTCGTTGGAAAGGTCTCTCGATTACCTAACCAACGATGGGTCGGATGATGGATCCGGACATCGTTTACATGCATTTAAGTGAGATCCGGCTTCAAAAAAGTACATAAATATCACTTAAGTGGTCATAACTCGAGACAGGGTTGCCAGATCTTCAATGATGTGGACTCGTTGGAAAGGCCATCGTTTTCATGCATTTAAGTGAGATCGGGCTTCAAAAAAGTACATAAATATCACTTAAGTGTTCATAACTCGAGACAGGGTTGCCAGATCCTCAATGATGTGGACTCGTTGGAAAGGTCTCTCGATTACCTGACCAACGATAGGTCGGATGATGGATCCGGACATCGTTTACATGCATTTAAGTGAGATCCGGCTTCAAAAAAGTACATAAATATCACTTAAGTGGTCATAACTCGTGACAGGGTTGCCAGATCTTCAATGATGTGGACTCGTTGGAAAGGTCTCTCGATTACCTCACCAACGATGGGTCGAATGATGGATCCGGACATCGTTTACATGCATTTAAGTGAGATCCGGCTTCAAAAAAGTACATAAATATCACTTGAGTGGTCATAACTCGAGACAGGGTTGCCAGATCTTCAATGATGTGGACTCGTTGGAAAGGTCCCTCGATTACCTAACCAACGATGGGTTGGATGATGGATCCAGACATCGTTTACATGCATTTAAGTGAGATCCGGCTTCAAAAAAGTACATAAATATCACTTAAGTGGTCATAACTCGAGACAAGGTTACCAGATCTTCAATGATGTGGACTTGTTGGAAAGGTCTCTCGATTACCTTACCAACGATGGGTTGGATGATGGATCCGGACATCGTTTACATGCATTTAAGTGAGATCCGGCTTCAAAAAAGTACATAAATATCACTTAAGTGGTCATAACTCGAGACAGGGTTGCCAGATCTTCAATGATGTAGACTCGTTGGAAAGGTCTCTCAATTACCTAACCAACGATGGGTGGGATGATGGATCCGGACATCGTTTACATGCATTTAAGTGAGATCCGGCTTCAAAAAAGTATATAAATATCACTTAAGTGGTCATAACTCGTGACAGGGTTGCCAGATCTTCAATGATGTGGACTCGTTGGAAAGGTCTCTCGATTACCTCACCAACGATGGGTTGGATGATGGATCCGGACATCGTTTACATGCATTTAAGTGAGATCCGGCTTCAAAAAAGTACATAAATATCACTTAAGTGGTCATAACTCGAGACAGGGTTGCCAGATCTTCAATGATGTGGACTCATTGGAAAGGTCTCTCGATTACCTAACCAACGATGGGTGGGATGATGGATCCGGACATCGTTTACATGCATTTAAGTGAGATCCGGCTTCAAAAAAGTACATAAATATCACTTAAGTGGTCATAACTCGTGACAGGGTTGCCAGATCTTCAATGATGTGGACTCGTTGGAAAGGTCTCTCGATTACCTAACCAACGATGGGTCGGATGATGGATCCGGACATCGTTTACATGCATTTAAGTGAGATCCGGCTTCAAAAAAGTACATAAATATCACTTAAGTGGTCATAACTCGAGACAGGGTTGCCAGATCTTCAACGATGTGGACTCGTTGGAAAGGTCTCTCGATTACCTTACCAACGATGGGTCGGATGATGGATCCGGACATCGTTTACATGCATTTAAGTGAGATCCGGCTTCAAAAAAGTACATAAATATCGCTTAAGTGGTCATAACTCGAGACAGGGTTGCCAGATCTTCAATGATGTGGACTCGTTGGAAAGGTCTCTCGATTACCTAACCAACGATGGGTGGTATGATGGATCCGGACATCGTTTACATGCATTTAAGTGAGATCCGGCTTCAAGAAAGTACATAAATATCACTTAAGTGGTCATAACTCGAGACAGGGTTGCCAGATCTTCAATGATGTGGACTCGTTGGAAAGGTCTCTCGATTACCTAACCAACGATGGGTCGGATGATGGATCCGGACATCGTTTACATGCATTTAAGTGAGATCCGGCTTCAAAAAAGTACATAAATATCACTTAAGTGGTCATAACTCGAGACAAGGTTACCAGATCTTCAATGATGTGGACTTGTTGGAAAGGTCTCTCGATTACCTAACCAACGATGGGTTGGATGATGGATCCGGACATCGTTTACATGCATTTAAGTGAGATCCGGCTTCAAAAAAGTACATAAATATCACTTAAGTGGTCATAACTCGAGACAGGGTTGCCAGATCTTCAATGATGTGGACTCGTTGGAAAGGTCTCTCGATTACCTAACCAACAATGGTTCGGATGATGGATCCGGACATCGTTTACATGCATTTAAGTGAGATCCGGCTTCAAAAAAGTACATAAATATCACTTAAGTGGTCATAACTCGAGACAAGGTTGCCAGATCTTCGATGATGTGGACTCGTTGGAAAGGTCTCTCGATTACCTAACCAACGATGGTTCGGATGATGGATCTGGACATCGTTTACATGCATTTAAGTGAGATCCGGCTTCAAAAAAGTACATAAATATCACTTAAGTGGTCATAACTCGAGACAGGGTTGCCAGATCTTCAATGATGTGGACTCGTTGGAAAGGTCTCTCGATTACCTAACCAACGATGGGTCGGATGATGGATCCGGACATCGTTTACATGCATTTAAGTGAGATCCGGCTTCAAAAAAGTACATAAATATCACTTAAGTGGTCATAACTCGAGACAGGGTTGCCAGATCTTCAATGATGTGGACTCGTTGGAAAGGTCTCTCGATTACCTAACCAACAATGGTTCGGATGATGGATCCGGACATCGTTTACATGCATTTAAGTGAGATCCGGCTTCAAAAAAGTACATAAATATCACTTAAGTGGTCATAACTCGAGACAAGGTTGCCAGATCTTCGATGATGTGGACTCGTTGGAAAGGTCTCTCGATTACCTAACCAACGATGGTTCGGATGATGGATCTGGACATCGTTTACATGCATTTAAGTGAGATCCGGCTTCAAAAAAGTACATAAATATCACTTAAGTGGTCATAACTCGAGACAGGGTTGCCAGATCTTCAATGATGTGGACTCGTTGGAAAGGTCTCTCGATTACCTAACCAACGATGGGTCGGATGATGGATCCGGACATCGTTTACATGCATTTAAGTGAGATCCGGCTTCAAAAAAGTACATAAATATCACTTAACCCGAGCATGGGTAAATAACAAGGGAAATGCGTAATAATACCTTTCTCTGGGATCAATACCAAATTTTGGTATTCATGGACCCTTTAAAATTTGTCTTAAGGATTATGCAAGAGCAAAATGTGCTATCATACCAATTTAAGGTATTGTTTTGATATTGCAAAATTGCAGAATTTGTCAATGGAGCAGTTCTCTACGGAATCGGTCTTTTTTCTGTAATTTTAATTTTTGTATTTTTTAATCCGGCTGAAACTTTTTTGGTGCCTTCGGTATGCCCAAAAAAGCTATTTTGCATCATTAGTTTGTCCATATAATTTTCCATACAAATTTGGCAGCTGTCCATACAAAAATGATATGTGAAAATTCAAAAATCTGTATCTTTTGAAGGAATTTTTTGATCGATTTGGTGTCTTCGGCAAAGTTGTAGGTATGGATATGGACTACACTGAAAAAAAATGATACACGGTAAAAAAAATTTGGTGATTTTTAATTCAACTTTTTGTCACTAAAACTTGATTTGCAAAAAAACACTATTTTTAATTTTTTTTATTTTTTGATATGTTTTAGAGGACATAAAATGCCAACTTTTCAGAAATTTCCAGAATGGGCAAAAAATCTTTGACCGAGTTATGATTTTTTGAATCAATACAGATTTTTTCAAAAAATCGAAATATTGGTCGCAAAAATTTTTCAACTTCATTTTTCGATGTAAAATCGAATTTGCAATCAAAAAGTACTTTTGTGATTTTTTGATAAAGTGCACCGTTTTCAAGTTATAACAATTTTTGGGTAACTTTTTTGGAAATAGTCACAGTTTTTCATTTTTTTTAAATAGTGCCCATGTTTGCCCACTATTGAAAAAAATATTTTTGAAAAGCTGAGAAAATTCTCTATATTTTGCTTTTTCGGACTTTGTTGATACGACGCTCAATTGCTGAGATATTGCCATGCAAAGGTTAAAAAACAGGAAAATTGATGTTTTCTAAGTCTCACCCGAACAACCCACCATTTTCTAATGTCGATATCTCAGCAACTATAGGTCCGATTTACAATGTTAAAACATGAAACATTTGTGAAATTTTCCGATCTTTTCGAAAAAAATATTATCAAAAATTTTAAATCAAGACTAACATTTCAAATGGTCGTAATATTGAATGTTTGGCCCGTTTGAAATGTTAGTCTTGATTTAAAATTTTTGATAATATTTTTTTCGAAAAGATCGGAAAATTTCACAAATGTTTCATGTTTTAACATTGTAAATCGGTCCTATAGTTGCTGAGATATCCACATTAGAAAATGGTGGGTTGTTTGGGTGAGACTTAGAAAACATCAATTTTCCTGTTTTTTAACCTTTGCATGGCAATATCTCAGCAAATGAGCGTCGTATCAACAAAGTCCAAAAAAGCAAAATATAGAGAATTTTCTCAGCTTTTCAAAAATATTTTTTTCAATAGTGGGCAAACATGGGCACTATTTTTAAAAAATGAAAAACTGTGACTATTTCCAAAAAAGTTACCCAAAAATGGTTATAACTTGAAAACGGTGCACTTTATCAAAAAATCACAAAAGTACTTTTTGATTGCAAATTCGATTTTACATCGAAAAATGAAGTTGAAAAATTTTTGCGACCAATATTTCGATTTTTTGAATAAATCTGTATTGATTCAAAAAATCATAACTCGGTCAAAGATTTTTTGCCCATTCTGGAAATTTCTGAAAAGTTGGCATTTTATGTCCTCTAAAACATATCAAAAAATAAAAAAAATTAAAAATAGTGTTTTTTTGCAAATCAAGTTTTAGTGACAAAAAGTTGAATTAAAAATCACCAAATTTTTTTTTACCGTGTATCATTTTTTTTCAGTGTAGTCCATATCCATACCTACAACTTTGCCGAAGACACCAAATCGATCAAAAAATTCCTTCAAAAGATACAGATTTTTGAATTTTCACATATCATTTTTGTATGGACAGCTGCCAAATTTGTATGGAAAATTATATGGACAAACTAATGATGCAAAATGGCTTTTTTGGGCATACCGAAGGCACCACAAAAGTTTCAGCCGGATTAAAAAATACAAAAAAAATCGAATGACCGAAATCTCAGAGAATTGCTCAATGGTCGAACACCACATTTTGGTATTCTTTTGGTATTACAGTGTTTTATCAAATTCCTCTGAAACTATGAGAAAATTTTGACCAATTTTGACAAAATAATTAATTTTACGCTAAAATGATGTCTCAAAGCGGATGCTTTCATTGAAAACCGGAAATTTCAAACTTGATTTTAACCTTTTTTGATATATTCCCTAAAGAAATGACTTGAAATTGTGGAAAATTTTCTAAGTCAGGATGGCACATTTTGGTATTCTTTTGGTATTACAGTGTTTTATCAAATTCCTCTGAAACTATGAGAAAATTTTGACCAATTTTGACAAAATAATTAATTTTGCGCTAAATTGATGCCTCAAAGCGAATGCTTTCATTGAAAACCGGAAATTTCAAACTTGATTTTAAACATTTTTGATATACCCCCTAAAGAAATGACTTGAAATTGTGGAAAAAAATTTAAGTCAGGATGCCACATTTTGGTATTATTTTGGTATTTAAAGGTTTCATCTAATTCCTCTGAAACTATGGGAATTTTTTTTATAAATTTTGATGAGATAAATAATTTTGCGCTAAAATGACTTGAAACCCAAAAATATTAAAGCTGATTTTCATTTTTTTTTTATATATACCCACTAAGATTAAAAAAAAAAAACGTTGAAATTTCTCTAAGTTGGGATAACCAAATACTTTAAAAAACGAGTAAATCGACAGATTATTGAATTTTAATGAATTTCAATCCAGTTTCATTTTAATAACACTTATTTTTCAATCTTGTTATTTTTTTAGAATCTTCAAGAACTTCAAGCACAGGCCGTCAATGACAAATGCATTCGATGTGGTGAAGAATATCACTAAGAACAACATGGAATCATCAGGTGAGTAGATTTGGCTGTTGCATATGGATCATTTCCGTTTTTTTACTAACTGCAACTGTTGCACTAAAAATGGTATGAAAATACCAAATTTTGGTATTTCTTGTGCAAATACCAGCGACCGAAATGTGCTCTTGGTTGCCCAGTAATAGATGGTAAAATACCATCAAATCATACCAAAATTATGTATGTGGAAGACCACAGGAATACCAAAATTTGATTTTCCAAGTGCGCGGGAATACCTATAAATAAAACTATGGCAAAACCAACTTTTGGTATTCAAGCAATGTTCAAAAATCCAGAAGAACTCAACTTGGTATTGACATAGTTTTATTTTGTGGTATTATTTTACGTTTGGAATAACATGGATTGGTATTGTTGTGCCCTTCCACATACAAGACCTTGGTATGATTTCATGGTATTTTACCATCTATTACTGGGCAACCAAGGGCACATTTTGGTCCCTGTTATTTGCCCAAGTAATACCAAAATTTGGTATTCCTGTGTTATTTATCCCTGCTCGTGAAGTGGTCATAACTCGAGACAGGGTTGCCAGATCTTCAATGATGTGGACTCGTTGGAAAGGTCTCTCGATTACCTAACTAACGATGGGTTGGATGATGGATCCGGACATCGTTTACATGCATATAAATGAGATCCGGATATAAGTGAAAACACATTTTTATACATAACACACACACATACACACACACACATACACTTCCCCCGAAGTTATACCGAAAGGTGGTCCCGGGGGGAAAAGGGCACGGCGTTCAAGGACTGGTTTAGTGGGTCGGGAAATCATTTTTTGATTTCCCAACCCCACACTACCTGAGAAATGAATTCTCAGGTGTCTGGTAGCAGATTCCGACCTTGTAAAAAAAAAAAAAAAAAAAAAAAAAAAAAAAAAAAAAAAAAAAAAAAAAAAAAAAAAAACACACATACACACACAGACATTTGTTCAGTTTTCGATTCTGAGTCGATATGTAGACATGAAGGTGGGTCTTCGAGCTTTTGATAAAAAGTTCATTTTTAGAGCAGGATTATAGCCTTACCTCAGTGAGGAAGGCAAAATCATTCAACTAAAAGAAAATTTATTTTGGTATTTTTTTATGAGAAATTTTAAACTTGCCTCTGTGACCAGTTTATTGAATCGAGAAAAAAAAAACATGCAGAAATTATGTTTTTCAAGACAAATACTGGTTTCAGCTCTTGAACAAATGGTAAAGCTTTTTAGTGTTGGTTTTACTCCAAACAACCCAATGTTTTCAAATATTTGAAGCAAGCTTTGAAAAAAAATTGCATTTTTTGAATACAAACAATAGAAAGTAATTTTTCAATGATTTTTTTTTGTATTACTTTGCAACATGATTTAAATTATACGATAAATTAACATCATTCCACAAAATGTCTTCTATTTTTTCACATTTAACCCCTTTAACACCTGTAGTTGCATAAGTGCTCCATAATTCTTTTACTTCAAATTGTAATTTCTTTAGTACTAGGTACTCAACCAATTGAATTAATTCTTTTTGCACAAATTCGATTTTCATCTCATTTGATCATGGTAAACAAAAACATAAAAAAATCTCAATTTTAATTTGGAGGTAAGGAGTTAATATTGTTTTGATGAAATAACATCAATCTGTTAAAAGCTTACCTAATTGTAATAATTTAATACTCATTAAGCAAGATCTATTCCCAGTTGCTTCAAAAATTAATATTATCAGGAATAATTCTGATATCATAATTTCTGATAATCTGATTAATTATATATAAACCAAACAATACATTTAATTGAACAAAATCATGTTGAGTTTGTTCATTTATTATTGTTTCAGTGCATTTTCAAAAAATAGTTCCAAAAATTTAAGAAAATGTATACTTCTGCTTGAATTTCGGGAATTCCCGGGAAATTTACAAATTTCCCGGGAAACGGGAAATATTTTTTTTCGGGAAATCCCGGGACGGGAAATTGGACGCTCTAGTTTCTTGGGACTCGAAACTTCATGCGCCTCCTCGAGTTGAGCCTGCGCAGTAATTTTTGTCATTTGTAGGTATGTATAATATTTCAGTGAAAATGGAGTGACGGATTGCTTAGGTATTCTAAAAACCCGATTTAATCCCATCTGGGGTGAGAAAGAGCCTTTCTTACTAAAGAATATAACAATGGTAGAAATTCTTTCAATTAATAACATCGACTTTGTTTATTTATAACGTCAGCACAAAAGAAAGTCTTATGATGAAAGCAATGTATTATGATGATATTATGAGTATTATGAATGATATGATTTCCAAAAGAAATAAAAAATGCAATTTTCACCAAAAGAATATGTTTAATCGTACAATATGTTTGTACGTTTCCAATCAAACAAGCGTTTTTGACAAACGCGATCATAGCAAGCTTCCCAACAACGCACACCGCGGTTTTAATTTTCTAGTTTCGGTACGAGCCCTTTTGTGTGACTGTGTTGGTGTTTTGGTTCATCGTACCAGCGCACCAAGACAAGCAGAACCGAGGTACAAGTGAACCGCGTGTGCCGCACGGTGCAGGAAAGCTAGCCATTCAGCTTCTACGAGAGTGACAGAGTCAGATATAGCTATTTTTAACAACCGCACCACTACACACTCAATCGCGAGAACCTTAGGAAGAAAGCCATTGGAGTCGCCAGCATTGAACACTTTGAAAACGAAATAAACGATGAAAAGCTTAGAAAGCTCCTATTATCCTATCCAATGAACCCTGTTTAATAAACTTACGAAATCACGAAAAAATGAAGTCTACATTTAGGCGATTTTAGGAGCGCACGGGAAACAAAATGATTGTAGCCGGATGAATATCCTATGTCACAAAGGTTTTTGCATAAACATTGGACAGTTATGCAAAAACGAACAGGGCAAATGAAACCGAAAAGCTACGATATCATACATATTGAAGGAAACATCGGTAGACAAGCTACTACAAAATGAGTATAAGTCGAGCCACAAAATATATGCGCCAGCATTCTCGCGCCAGTATTCGAAGCTCAACTTGACAACTTGTCGACTTGGCGACGAAGCGTCAAAAATCGATGCAGTGTGATTTTTTGTCGATTTTTCCGATTAAAATTGATGCTGAATCGACATATTTACGAAGATGGAAATGACGTCCTGCCTTAAAGTAAAACCTATACCTTTCTTTAGTAAGAAAGGCAAAAAGTAAATCGTTCTAAAAATTGATCGGGATTGCCGATCGATGTCGAATTTGTTTCAGATGCTCACTCATGGTCTGTACTATGAATGTAGCAAGAAATTTCGAATAAAATCATAAGTGAAAAATGTTGGCGAAGGTCACCAGGTAGGCTTTTACCTTTTTTTAGGGATTTTTTTTCTTATGGTAGGTCAATCAAACGGCTCTAACTCCAGAACCATATTATGAATCTGGATGAAAATTTGGGAGGTTGTAGGGCTCGAAAAATGCAATTTTTGAGATAAATAAAAGATATGAAAATGAAAAAATTTGACCATATCTTCATTTGAAAACTGTGAATTTTGTTGAAAAGTCTGGCCGCATCCGAAAACAGATGGATATTTCGAAATTTGCGCGGCAACTCGCCCAGGTTCAGCACACTAGCTTTCATCTGCATTTAGAAGGATCGAAATCGGATATATGGGAGCTGAGAACGGCGCGACACAAAATTTTGCAAAAATTTACCACATACGAACATCACTCGACCTCCACGGAATTTATTTTCTCAAAATTCGAGGGTTGGAGATAGACGAGTTCTGTCAAGGTGAATCGATAGAGCGTCAAAAATCGATGCAGTGTGATTTTTTGACGATTTTTCCGATTAAAATTCAGGCTGAATCGACATATTTACGAAGATGGAAATGACGTCCTGCCTTAAAGTAAAACCTATACCTTTCTTTAGTAAGAAAGGCAAAAACATTAAGTTTAAAATATTTTATTATGTTCAGCGATCCTAAAAAAGTATTTATATATTTGTATAGTGTTAATACTGAAAAAAATTAAGTGGACCACTCTGAACCAGCTTATGAATCATTTTGAGTTAAACGTTCTAAAATAGGGTAAAAAAAATCATGATCCAAACATCCGAAGAATTCTAATTGATAGTGTAAATTGGCAAATTTGATGGAACCCGCCAATCATATGCTAGTTGCCCCTTATTTCTCAGACGAACAGAGAACATTTGTTATCACGTAGTGATTATCAATCCAGTCGTCACGATCAGCTAAGGAATGTGGTAAAACATGACGTAAAACTGTTACACTTGAAATGTTGCGTTTTTTACGAGTACGTGATGGTGGTCAAACCGCCATAACAGTTATATCAAAGCACTGAGCTCTGTCGTCGTCCTACCCCACTCTCGTCCACGGCCCGACATCCTGCCTCTGTGAATTTTGGCTCTAATCAATTTGCACCCAACCAAGCTCGTTCCGGGTTTCGGCACCGATCGAAGCTCATCCTTCCTCATGAGGAGGGTTTCACCATGATAACGTCTGGGTTCTTGGTAGCTCTTTGCTTCAACCCTCCAGTGCTTCGTTATTTCGCTGTACGAAGGACCAATAATTTAGTATTGATTTTCGTTCACATAACACCCTTCTGCTGAGGGTCAAGTGGAAAGATCCTGCAAACCAGTGCAGAGCTAACAAAATTAGGTTAAAACATTAAGTTATTGACGAAGGTTGCTATTTGGTTCTGCTTAAATTGATATTTGAAATTAGCTACGCTCAACGATTTTTCGGATGTTGAGTGTTAAGAAAAGCTCTTTAAAGTTTTCAAATTGATTTTCGATATCATACAGCAAACATTCCTGAGCAGAACAAAAGTGGGGGTTTGATGGTGCCTAACTTGCGAACTTCATTAGCATAAACTCTCATTTATGGTATCCGGAATCGAATGAGCATGAAATTGGTCACATGAGAAGATGACTTTCGGATAATAGTCGTCTAGTCTTTTGCAGAGCTTCATATCCTAGTTGGATCGTTGGCACTCATGCTCCTTCCTTGTGGCCATTCCACAATGGACGACAGAGTCTTATACTGCATATGAAATCCATAAGCACATGGAAACACAATACCTAGTCTTCTGACCAGGACAGGATGCTTTCAATGGTCTCTGCGAGAGGCGTGCTAATGTAATACTATATGGGTCATTCCATCTCAACTGTGCACGAAAAAGTGCAAATTTGAAAATTACCCTCTCCGATCCTGCTCAAATTTGGCAGGGCTGTTGATACTATCAAAACATGCAAGAATCCCGAATTTCATCCAAATCGGACCACCCCCTCCATTTTTGTACCTCCCCAAAAAATCGACTTTTTTGGCGATTTTGGAGCGAACCTCCAAGTTTCAAACGACGATAGCTCAGAAACCACAAATCTTAGAAGGTCGGTCTTAGACTCAATTTTGAAGGAAATTGGACGTAGAATCCATTTCCGTGATCAAAATTTTGATTAATTTATTTTTTCTACCTGTATTGCGCAATTGAAAACTTTAAACGGCCGTATCTCAAAACACCCCAACTTATTTTTTTGATTTGACCTCACCATCGTATTCCCCGGACAATTTTACATAAGAATCAATTATCGACAGAAATGAATATGTTTCGTTCCAGAGATATCGAATTTTAAAGTTTTGTGTTTTCGAGATTACCTACAACAGCTTCATTCGCCGCATCTGCTAGAAGCACACAGGCGGGCTGATCAATAACTGCTACCTGGTGTTCTGGGAGATGATTAATAAAGTTTTATTTTTATAATTCTACGCAAATATTTATTCAAATAGCTAATACCTTGATCAATATATTTTTGTGTAAGGAACATTTATTGGGTTATTTTGAATGCACCGTTTTTTTTTACGTGTTGGTTGCTAACCGTTTTAGATTACCTCCGAGGCCATGACTAGGGCCTTTGTCATGGGCGGTAGCAAAATAGTGCCATTCAGCAAAAACCCCAAAATCTGCTTTATGGTTTAATAGATTAGATTGATCATATTAAATCAATTTTTATATTGTGAGCCAGCTCCATTTGATTAAAAGATGGTTTTGGTCAAGTTACATTTAATCCAAAAAAAAAATCCTTATACGTGAGGACAGCAGCCGTATTGTGTTCCAAGAATCCAAGAATGTAAGAAGAAAAAAAAACGTTGTTGTTCGGACGGTGTCGAAATCATCGCAACTATATTTTGGGGAATTAACCACTTTGCAGCAGATCAAGCTTTGTGATTTTCTTACATTTTTCAGTTTTATACTTTCCAGAAATCCTTTTCCTACTCTTTGTGATCGCCCTTCACTAGACTACAACGTATCAACAAACTTTATTCATTTTAATTCATATTTTTTACTCAATAATGTATTGTGCACTTATTGTTCAGTATTACTAACAAGATTAATTGCATTTTCCTGCTCGTTCCGTCGGAATCCAATTCTGCCCTTTACTGTGTTGTTATTGCTCTGTCCTATGGGTTAGCACAGAAATTCACCTCATTTTTTTAGCAGATACACATTCGCGATTAAACTCCAGTTTCCTACATTTCAATAAATGACCAGGTAGCAGTTATTGATCAGTCCGCCTGTGTGCTTCTAGCAGATGCGGCGAATGAAGCTGATGTAGGTAATCTCAAATACTCAAAACTTTGAAATTCGATATCTCTGGAACGAAACATATTCATTTCTGTCGATAAGTGATTCTTATGTAAAATTGTCCAAGGAATACGATGGTGAGATCAAATCGAAAAAATAAGTTGGGGTGTTTTGGGATACGGCCGTTTAAAGTTTTCAATTGCGCAATACGGGTAGAAAAAATAAATTAATCAAAATTTTGATCACGGAAATGGATTCTACGTCCAATTTCCTTCAAAATTGAGTCTAAGACCAACCTTCTAAGATTTGTTGTTTCTGAGCTATCGTCGTTTGAAACTTGGAGGTTCGCTCCAAAATCGCTCCAAAAATGGAGGTACAAAAATGGAGGGGGTGGTCCGATTTGGATGAAATTCAGGATTCTTGCATGTTTTGATAGTACCAACAGCCCTGCCAAATTTGAGCAGGATCGGAGAGGGTAATTTTCAATGCTGTTCCGCTTCAGATGGAATGACCCATATGTAGATTCAATAACTGGCATCGTTCTCTATCGAACTGGTGTTTGTTGCTTCTACTGGACTTGCTGCAAGTGATGAAAAGAAGCTGACAAATAACTATGCGTTACAGTACACCAAATGTGACAAGGATTCAATGATATGATAACTAAACAACGAAAGCACAATGGTATGGGACAAGGTTTAGCAGAAACGTTGAAAAGATGTTTATCCTAGATTTTTAAGCGACTCGTCTTGTTTTTTTTTTATCTTATATCACAATACTACTAAAATAAACTTTCACGTTTTAAAACTTTGGAAAACTTGTTTTTTCTTTTCAATTTTGTATTCAGGAAGATTACCACAAAAAGCAGTAGCATTCATTACTGCTGCATCCATTACGCACCACCTCAACTCAATTGTCATTGATTAACAATCATATATTAATCACGTTTTTCTCGCAACACATAAATTAACGAGGGGAAATTTGGCCGACATTATTCATCGGGTGGTGACGATGCTGATTATACCTTTTCGAACACACAATGATTTCAGTGGTGGTGGTTTGTGAGCCAACGCCGGCTGGCTGGACAATTATACCATTTTAATTATTATAATAATTATTTGCTCTTTTTTTGCGACTCATGTGAAAGGATTGCGAGCGCGTTTGTGTGTTTATGTGTGTGGTATGTGAAAAATAAATAAAGTGATTAATAGCGTCAGCTGGGTAAGTGTGCATAAATGAACGTTCTGGCTCCGGTTGTCATTTGTACGTTCGCTTAATTTAAATTTATTTATACACACCGCACATGCAAAACTTGACCTGATTTCGGGTGCAATCAGCTCCCGGTGTCATTGTTATTTTTCCATCATGGTTTGAGAGCAAGGAAATACAGTGATATTTACATGAATGGTTATTTTTGCTGCAGAATGAATTATGAAGCAGTGTTTTAATAACCAGAATAAAGAAGCAACTTTTGAAACAACAGCAGAAGTTATGTAACTCAATGCTATGTTTTTGCCTATGAAACGTGGCTGTATACGATTTTTAATAATTCTATTATAACTAATAATGCAGTTCTTTATAAGTATGCTGAATTCAAAATTTTAACAACAAAACATTAACATGCAGCTCTCAGAAAATTCAAGGATTAACCCAAATAATCAGCACCAACTTCCTTTTTTAAAACTAAAGACCAGAAAGCGTTGGAAAAAACTTAAATAATGCTTTTGAACTTGAGTAATTCTCTAAACGAACTCACAACTTAACACATTTCAACGAAGGGTGCATTGAACGGTTACGCATCCTATAATTTGCGAATTATGCGATAAATCATCAAATGCAAAGTGGTGGATAAAAACAGCAAAAAAAAATCGCGCGAAAAACCGCACACAAGGAACAATTTGTTAATAAATTCACACTTCATCAGGCATCGAAAAATTCATAATTCTTGGAACGTGGCACAATCACACATACACACAAACGTGCTCTTGGGATGTGGAATTTTTATTCGGTCCGACATAAAAAAAACACCAAAATGCGAAACCAGTCAGTCATTCAGTGGTGCCGATGCGCTCGCCCGCCTCTGATGGACCCTCGTTATTAAATGCCATCCCCAGAGGAGCACCATCCGATCCGTTCGTGCAACTACATTAAATAACTTTGGTAAGAGGGCACTGTGGATGCGTGGTAACGGTGCTGCTCTCGTGCTGCAAGCACCTTTTCCGTAAGTTATTTTGGTTGACAATTTGGTCACCCTTTTCTAAGATTTAAGCACATTTATTAAAATTCATCAATCCATTATTACCAATATCGAAAAAATCACCATCACTATGTGCTTTCTTCATTTTTGCCTTCCTCACCTTACTGAGGAAAGGCTATAAAATCACTCGAAAAATGAACTTCTTAATTAACGTATACCTATCGACTCAGAATCAAATTCTGAACAAATGTCTGTACTTGTGTCTGGATGTGAGTCCGTGCACCAAAAAATATGCACTCGATTATCTCTGGACTGGCTGAACTGTTTTAGACCGCTTTGGCCTCATTCGATCCGTCTTGGGTTCCCATAAGACCCTAGTTAATATTAAGAAAGTTTAGTAAAGTACTTCAAAAGTTATGCTAAAAACGATTTCAGCAAAATTCCGGAAGATTGTAAAAAGGGTGGTTTTTGTAAGATGAACCGTAATGTTATACATTTTTTAGAAAGGTATTTAAAAGACCTTTCCTATGAGCCTAAAACATCGAAGATCTATCAAACCTATCAAAAGTTATGAGCACATAAGTGTTATATATACACTTTTTGGAAGCTGGATCTCAGATCTTCAATGAAAAGGATGTCCGGGATATGCAACTACTCGTCAGTTAGGTAATTGAAAGTTTTTTTTTTTTCAAATGAACCTAAAATATCGATGATCTGATAACCCTATCGAAAGTTATGATCATTTAAGTGTTATTTATACACTTTTTTGAGGCTGGGTCTCAGATTTTTCGATTAAAATGACGTCCGGGTCTATCATGCGACCAGTCGTCAGTTAGGTAATTGAAAAACCTTTCAAATGAACTTAAAATATCGAAGATTTGATAGCCCTATCAAAAGTTATGAGCATTTAAGTGTTATTTATACACCTTTTTGAGGCCGGTTCTCAGATATTTCGATTAAAATAATGTCCGGGTCTATCATGTGACCAGTCGTCAGCTGGAAAATCAAAACATTTTTTCAAATAAGCCTAATACATCGAAGGTTTTATAACCCTATCAAAGTTAAGAGCACTTAAGTCTTGATTGTATGACTCAATTCGACTTGTAGTCTGATCACAATGTATACCAGTTTTGGCTGGCGATCCATTTGCCCAATTGTTCCAATTACTGTATCCGTCAAGAAAGGTATTTGAAAGATTTTCCGATGGTCCTAAAAGACAATCCTATCAAAAGGAATGAGTAACGAAGCTTTAAAAACTTTTAAATATTGTTAAGGCAAATGATGCTGTTTTGGGTAAATTTTTATCGGTAGAGTGCGATTTTGTGACAAGTCTATTGTAAGAAGATAGGACGAGTAACAAGGTAATATACAAGCGACGATGTAATATGATTGTGAGGAAGGCACCAACCACCTAAAGGTGGATTAAGTAACGTTTTTAAAGAATTTAGCCGATGAAGTTTACACTTGATTCGATTCGGACACGGACGGAATTATAGACAAACCAATTTTTTTATTCGTAATTTTTATTTTTTCGCTTTTCACATAAATTCGAGTTCCGCGATACCATTTTAGTCGAATTGGAGTGGTTAATTGCATGTTAGCACATCACCAAAATGCTCCTTTTCAATATTTTATCACCACCATTTTGGCAACCTTGGATTAAAAATTTCAAAATATTTTTTTTTAATCGCCTTCTATTTAGGTGGCGAAAATAATACAAAACTTAAAGGCATCATCCTAATACGTCACTCTGTAATGATAAATGACTTCCTGAACTTCAGGACACCAGAAAGGGGGTACCAAACGAAAACTGTGCACTGAGCCGATGTCAGTTGGTGGCTCCACTCTCCCGTACGATTTAACCGTGTCAATTATTTTTGCAGGATGACGCATGAGAATGATGCCTTAAACTTTTGTATTATTTCTGGCATTGTTGTGTTGAAAAGTTTTTGTTCTATTGACCAAAAACCCATGAGGGAGGGCCGAGGTACCCCAACGGAATCCAGAATATCTCCGGTAAAAATGGACCATATTTGTCCACCATCTGACAGTATAGAAAAATATAGACGAATCTGGATCTTTTGCAACCTGAAACATCCAATTTGGTCAATTTCACCAGAAGTTATAAGATTTTTAAGAAAAGTGTTTGAGTGTTAAGAACTGAACGAATTGGATCGTGGATCGAATTTTCGTGAAAGCTTTATTTTTAATCTAATCTAATCTAATCTAATCGAACACAAGCGCAGCCAGTCCGAAGAAAGCATCCTGGAAGAACTTGCGGTTAGATTACGCCTCAAGTCCTTTCTTGTCAATATTAATAATTGCAGTACATCCGAGTAACCCCAAAAATGTACAGCAAAAATTAAAGCGGCCAGGCCTACTGCGTTGCATTAACCGCAGAGACAGATTCGGTGAACGGATCACATTTCACAGAATCAACAGGGGAGGAAGGATGCGTGGACATACCGTACCAAACGCTCCGAAACAGTTAGGTGTGGTGTGTAAGTGTAAATTGGCAAATAATTATATTTTTAGGAGGGAAGTGGAATTGGGCAATTGAAGTTGGGGAAAATGGGAATTGGGAAAAGGATAATGGGGAAGGGAAAGAAGGGTTATTTAATAATATCGTAATATAGGGGAATATAATAATTTAACAACTTATGATGGAAAGCTCTCACCAAGAAACAGCAAATCTTTAACATAAAGCTCAAATCTTCAAAAGACGCCGCGAGGTGGTATCCCGATCGTCAGATTCCAGGTTCTTCTCAGGAGACAGGCCGATCGTTTGACGTGAACACTTTCACTTTTGCACTGAGTATGTCCGCTCCCAACCAATATTTCCCCATGGTTCGGTGGTTCTAACAAAGAAGTTGCACTTATGGCCTG
Source organism: Culex pipiens pallens (assembly GCF_016801865.2). NCBI lineage: Eukaryota > Metazoa > Arthropoda > Insecta > Diptera > Culicidae > Culex > Culex pipiens. The sequence goes on along the minus strand of NC_068937.1, from coordinate 87,808,275 downwards.
TTTTAAAAACTATACAAAATCTTATCACAAGAAAATGTGAACTTTTTGCAAACCAATTGAAAAACGACAACTTTTAAATTCTCTAGAAGCATTTCGAACCGTCAAAAATCGTGCTGCGATTTTTTCCCCAACCGTTCGCGCGCGCGGCTTACTGCGATCCCTACTGTCTCATTTTGAAGTCATGTCGAGGAATTCTAGGAACTCACTTCGTAAATGATAGATTCTCGCACCCCCTTTTCGATTTACTGTATTGATTCCGAGCGGTTTTACAAAATTTCGTGAAAGCTTTATTTTTAAACTTTTTAACTTTCTATTCAAAACTTTAGCGAATTCGTTTAAACTGAAGAATGTTCCAAGTAACAGTAATCGACTTATGGAGGAAGGCTTTTACAACATTTTCCCAGTATCTGGCCACCCTACTCTAGAATTGGTTGGGAGGCAGATTAATTGGACTCAGTTTTCTCCACTTGGTTCATACATATTTTTCGATGAACATACACGTTGCACGTGAGAGGTGCCGAAAAACGTGCGGATTGTGAACCTGTCAGCAAGCACTAGGTGATGATGATGGAGACGACCATGGGATGATGCCAAAGGGAATTCGCTGATGGACGCTGAACAGGACTTGAAGTGACGGCGATAACGATGATTGCCTTAGTTATCATTCACTTCATTCACCGCTTCATTTAATCATCCGGAGTTGTTGGTCTGCAGCAGAATCTGTGTGTGTGTGTGTGTTTTTTTTTATATATAGAGATTTTGTGGTTGGTGAACGAAACCGTTTTGAAATACCTATGCGTAAAGCGAAAATAAAGTATGGAAAATTTTCAACTAAATTTATCTGTTTTTTTTTTTTTCAAAAGCAAATGGTTTTAATATTAAACAGACTATTTATTTTATTGAACGAAGTATTACAGACATGCCTCGGTATAGCACCGCATGTGGAGGATGCAAAACCGAGGCGTGCATAACAGAGGCACAGAGCTAATGGGATTTTGGCTATATGGGAGACATTGGCTATAATCGTATGAAAAATCATGCAAACATCAAAAAATTATAGTGTTTTGGAATCGGGATGATGTCAGCTATCCAATAAAATTAAAATGCAATGCAATATGGGTAACAAATGATCGGTTTTTTCATTCATTTTGAATGTTAAATCATTTTTTTTGAAAACACTCAAAATTTTCACAAAACTACGTATTTTTGAAAAAAAAAATGCTCAAAATTTCTGTTTTTACAATATGGGTATCAAACGATCGGGATTTTTTCATACATTTGTAAGTAGTTTTGTGAAAATTTTGAGTATTTTCAAAAAATGTTGTTATTACATTCGAAATGTATGAAAAAATTCCGATCGTATTCCGATTGGGACCATCCATAAACCACGTGGACACTTTTTTGGGAATCTGTTACCCCCCCCCCCCTCGTGGACAATTGTCCATACAAACAAAAATTTTTTTTGTGTGGATCGTGAACAATCGCCATACCCCCCCCCCCCTAAAGTGTCCACGTGGTTTATGGATGGTCCCATTGTAAAAACAGAAATTTTGAGTATTTTTCGAAAATACGTAGTTTTGTGAAAACTTTGAATATTTTCAAAAAATGTTGTTATTACATTCGAAATGTATGAAAACCCCTGATCGTTTGATACCTATATTGTAAAAACTGAAATTTTAAGTATTTTTTTTGAAAATACGTAGTTTTGTGAAAATTTTGAGTGTTTTCAAAATATGTTGTTGTTACATTCGAAATGTTTGAAAAAATCCCGATCATTTGATACCCATATTGCAATAACAATAATTTTGAGTAATTTTTCGAGAAACATTGCATTTTAAAAATACAAGAAAAATACGTATTTTTGTGAAAAAATTCATTAAAAAATAATTTTAATGGATAGCTGACATCATCCCGATTCCAAAACACTAAAGTGATGTTTGCATGATTTTTCATACGATTAAAGCCAATGTCTCCCATATAGCCAAAATCCCATAAGCTCTGTGCTTCAGTTAAGCACTGGACCGTGCTTAACCGAGGCAGCTGAACGAATCAAAACCGGGGCAGTGCAAAATTGAGGTGTGCAAAACCGAGGCATGTCTGTAATTACTTTTTTTTAATAAACGCCCCTGAAGTCACATTTCTTCAGTAATATTAAAAAAATGATCAATTGTTATTATATCAAGAAAGCTGAGAAAAAAAAAAAAAAAAAACGACAAAGTTGAGCTCGATGTGATGGTGTGCAGAATAAACATCCTTCAGGGCAGACTTTGCGCTGCCACCACCAACAAGTTCGAAATTTAACCGAATTACAAATTTGAGTTTCTTTTAAAAGTTTTGTTTTAAGAAATGCTCCACAGCCCGAGCATGGGTAAATAACAAGGGAAATGCGTAATAATACCTTTCTCTGGTATCAATACCAAATTTTGGTATTCCTGGACCCTTTGAAATTTGTCTTAAGGATTATGCAAGAGCAAAATGTGGTATCATACCAATTTAAGGTATTGTTTTGATATTGCTAAATTGCAGAATTTGTCAATGGTCGAACACCACATTTTGGTATTCTTTTGGTATTACAGTGTTTTATCAAATTCCTCTGCAACTATGGGAGAATTTTAACCAATTTTGACAAAATAATTAATTTTACGCTAAAATGATGTCTCAAAGCGAATGCTTTCATTGAAAACCGGAAATTTCAAACTTGATTTTAAACATTTTTGATATACCCCCTACAGAAATGACTTGAAATTGTGGAAAATTTTCTAAGTCAGGATGGCACATTTTGGTATTATTTTGGTATTAAAGTGTTTTATCAAATTCCTCTGAAACTATGGGAAAATTTTGACCAATTTTGACAAAATAATTAATTTTGCGCTAAAATGATGTCTCAAAGCGAATGCTTTCATTGAAAACCGGAAATTTCAAACTTGATTTTAAAAAATTTTGATATACCCCCTAAAGAAATGACTTGAAATTGTGGAAAATTTTCTAAGTCAGGATGGCACATTTTGGTATTATTTTGGTATTGAAAGGTTTCATCAATTTTCTCTGAAACTATGGGATTTTTTTACCAATTTGGACAAGATAATAAATTTTGCGCTAAAATGACTTGAAAAAAATTTTTAAAGCTGGTTTTAACATTTTCTCATATACCCATTAATTTTATTTTTTTTAAATCGTTGAAATTTCTCTAAGTCGGGATAACCCAATACTTTGAAAAATGAGTCAATCGAATGATTATTGAATTTTGGTGAATTTCAATCCAGTTTCATTTTAACAACACTTATTTTTCAATCTTGTTATTTTTCAGAAGCTTCAAGAACTTCAAGCACAGGCCGTTCATCAATGACAAATGCATTCGGTGTGGTGAAGGATATCACTAAGAACAACATGGAACCATCAGGTGAGTAGATTTGGCTGTTGCATATGGATCATTTCCGTTTTTTCACTAACTGCAACTGCTGCACTAAAAATGGTATGAAAATATCAAATTTTGGTATTACTTGTGCAAATACCAGCGACCAAAATGTGATTTTGGTTGCCCAGTAATAGATGGTAAAATACCATGGAATCATACCAAAATCATGTATGTGGAAGACCACAGGAATACCAAAATATGATTTTCCAAGGGCGCGGGAATACCTAAAATTAAAACCATGGCAATACCAAGTTTTGGTATTCAAGCAATGTTCAAAAATCCAGAAGACCTCAACTTGGTATTGAAATGGTTTTATTTTGAGGTATTATTTTACCCTTGGAATAACATGGTTTGGTATTGTTGTGCCCTTCCAAATACAAGACTTTGGTATGATTTCATGGTATTTTACCATCTATTACTGGGCAACCAAGGGCACATTTTGGTCCCTGTTATTTGCCCAAGTAATACCAAAATTTGGTATTCCCGTGTTATTTACCCCTGCTCGGGAGCAGGGGGTGTGATGTGCAAAGTGTAAGAGTATTTACTAGGGTGTTACAATTACGCATTACGCTAAGCACTCATATTTGGGATTTGGGCTTAGTACTCCGGGGATCAAACCTTCTAAATAATCGCAAAAAATCCAGTTATATAACACTATAAAAACAATAGTCTCTACTATGTTGATGTTACCATATCATTTGATGATATGATAGTCTTTCCATTAGCGAACTCTAGCTCGTTTTTTTTTTCGAGAAATTGTGGATAAATCGATATTTTTATTTTCAACTGTGAAAGGCCATCCTATAAGGTAACAAAGGAGAACTCAGAAAAATGCATTGGAGCAAACTTTGGTGGAACGTATACGAGAAAAAGTTCTTCTTTTACTTTTAGGTGGTGGAGTTGCTACCGGTACATGTTTTATCGAATATCTTTCCATTCTAGGTAAAGCTTTTTGGAGATAAGAAGCAAATGGAAGTTATAGAACACACGGTCGAAAAGTGGGCTAAGCTTAAAAGCAAAAAAGTGGCACATGCTATTAGCAGAAATTGGATGGGAGCAAGAATAACTTTTCAGTCCTAGAAAACTGTTCTTCTGCTTAACACACTTGTTAGTGCTGCGGAGTTGGAAAACTGTAATCGAAAAGTGAAACGCTTAGAAATTGACTGTAAAGCTTTTTGTAAGAACTAGCTGGAGATTGAGTACTGGAATCATTTCAACCTAACTTCCTCATTCGCAGTGTATCAAGTTTGTATCTTTTAAAAGAGTTTTTTAAGCTATTTCATGAGAAAATGTGTTTCAACTTTACTGCCCAAACCACAAAAACATAAATTTCCTGCGTTAACATAACCATTCTCATAACCACATGGTCTGTTATAATAAAATAAGTTGCAGCAGTCATCGCAGCAATCCTTTTCCGTCTTATTTCCGAGACTAAGTAGGCGTAACTAAGAGGCGTGAAAACGTTCTCGTTTATTTTGCTAAAGGCTCCTTTTCGGTACATGGGAAACCGCTAAAAAGGCAAATTATGTCTTAATATGTCTGAATGCAATCGTCTTATGAGAAAGAGGAATGCATTCAGCTTTCAAACACAAAGGGTGCATTCGTTTGGCTGTTTTGCGTTTTTCATCACCTTGCGGTAATTTATTCTTGCTGGAATGTGCTGCACTTTGTAAAAAAACAGCTGTCTTTGCTTTACATCTCTTTGCAATGGAAGGCATCCTCTTCTCAACGAGTAAAAACAAGATTAATTTTACAGTTTGTAAGCACAAACTTGTAGTTGAAGCACGTACACTATCAAATTTTCTGCTCGTTTACGACCCACACAACTGGTGCGAAAAGTTCGGTTGCAAATTTTACTTAGAGCATCATGACTGATGTTATCATTTTTTTCATGTTTTAATGCTATTTTATAAATCTGTTTTTAAATTATATTTGTAAATTATATGCTGCAAACTTGATTTTTTCTACAATAACAAAAAGTTCTTTCAACAAGAATATTAAAAAAAAAGAGATTTTTCAACCAAACTACCGCGGTAGGTATGCTCTTAGTTTCGCCACTAGAACACGTTTCGATCAAAAACCGACCCAATCAGCAGCATTTCGCACGGGGCCGGGGGCTGCCAAACCCTTCTTGCACTGTGAATCTAATCTTAGTTTATATGGCTTGCTTTTATTGCTACCAGCACCAGCTTTATTGCAACCGATCGTCAAATCCAGCTACTGCTTCTGACTCCCAAAGGTAGGCAACACATGTTGCAAATGTGGTTTTCGAGGTAACCACCAAATTCATTGCCGCTTGAAATCATTAAATTGTGTGTCTCAGAAATGAAATCCTGGTGGCTGGTGATACACGTCCTTCGCTATCGTGCTGATGCTGTTGCTGCTAAAGTGACAAGGTTGGCAGAAATGAGTTTTCATCCAACTCCCCTCCACCTCCCCCTTCTCATAAAATACTCCACCACAAGAAATGACTAAATTGTGCCAAATTCTGGAAGTTGGGCGGTATTGGTAGTAGCTGTGCGTTGAAAGTAATTTTCCACTGCAACATCTGCCATGTTAAAGTTGAACAGAGGTTAAAGTTGCAGTAAAAGTGCAACTATGTCGACGTAAGCGTTCTTTGCATACTTTACTTGCACATTGTCGGGCCATGCCAGCAAGGACGACACATATATTTCAATGGGAGATTGTTCATTTTGAAATTAAAATTTTTGAAATTGGAAAAGTTTTTGTAGCTTCACACCCTGTCCTGCAACTACTGGCAGGATTAACAACACGCAGCTGAGTCTCGTTATGCAACTTTAAAGTTTGGTTTGGAAGTGATAGCACATAACATAGTTGCAGTTTCGTTACTGTCAACTCGTTGTTGCGTAAACAAAGACATGATTGAATTTCTCGTCAATATTAAAACCAGCAATTGTATTTCTGGCTTACATCTTCAACAAAAAGTTCATAAAGATAAAAAAATAGGGGATATTCTCGTATGTTTGGCAGGTTAAAGCTTCGGTCCTATTTCATTTTGAAGATTTCACTTCTTGAACAACTTATTTTGCAGACTTGTAGCTGATTTCTGCAAAAATGACTTATAAAATCTGTAATGATTTGCTCTACCACTGATGCTCCAAAACACGAACAATTTCATCAAATAGATATCTTTCGGTAGACAGCTATTAAATTGCTATCAAAACACTATCGTTAACCCTCTACTGCCCAAATTTTTTTTTCGAAATTTTTTATTTTTCCCGTGTTCAGGAGGTTATTTTGAGCAACTTTTGATCTACGAAAAACTTTGCTTCTCTTGTTTTATGTTTTTCTTGTTTCATTTTTAGTATTTTAATTTGCATTTATCTTGTTTAGTTTATGTTTGTTTTTGATAGTATTTGGCCTATTCTACAACCTCCTATCATTACATTTTGCCTATCTTATTTTTTCATGTTTTTACAGCCACTTTTTCAATTTTTTGCTTGTTTTTCACATTTTTTGCTTTAAAATGGCACCATTATCATTTTAATTGTAAAACAATGTGTAGCGGCATAGTCTGGGACACTACAAAAATTACTGCATACTTCTTTTTACTTAAAATTTAAGAAATGTTAGTAAAAAACACAGCCAAAGTTGACCCCTAAAAAAAAGACATTTTTTAAAACATTGGCAAAGTCACATAAAACAAGTAAAACTTCCAACCCATAAATTTTCTAAAATTTTAAGAGTTCTTCTTTCCAATGCTTTTTGAAGATCAAAAATTGGTTGAAAAATGGATTTTTGGAGATTTTTTAAATCGAAGCCCGTCTAGAGGCGGGGTTGGGTTGTAGAGGGTTAACGCGCTGCACTCTACGTGGGTTATACTCGTAAAATTTGTCTGAGAGCTGATTGTAATAGCAATTTATGTAAGAGATCAGCTACAAGATGGTTTAAGGGTAAGCTTTTCAAATTCCTATGTAGAACGTAGAATGATAACGATAGAACGCACGAGAATTCAATAAACAGCACGTATGTCCACCATTTCCAACTCAAATTAAGTAATAAATAGCTCAGTAGTTAGTGAGCAAGAAATTTTCCATCAGAAGTTTCACAAATTAATTGATAAATAGCTAATTGTAGTTTTTAAACGATTATATTTCTATTAAAAGTCTTAAAAGAATGATTGAATCCAGATAACAAGTATTCTGCGGTTCAAAGCATAACAAGGCCTTTCCTATCGTCACCATCCCACCTCAAGATGCCAATCAGTTGTTTTATTTATATAATAACATCGTCGACTGCACCTTTTCATCCACTTACCAGCATACAATATGGGCGAAAAGTGATCATTTGTTAAAACGATGTAGTTCAATTACGGAGCCGTCTTGCCTCTTTCGTGTTCGAGTTTTTTTTCTTCGTCCTGCCCATCAGGCCATACCAGTAAGTGTTTCCCCATCGTCGAGGATAAGGGCGACGACGACGACGACGGCTAACGTTCTCCTTATCGACGATAATAGCGTGGTGTGATGAAAAATCACGACATTACACCACTCCCGCCATGGGAACACTTTCCAATCAATGTCGTGCTGCCGGTACAACGAGGTAATATGTCAGTTACTATGGTTGAACCCCACCTCGTTTGTCAGCCGCACCGGAGATTGCATGGTGGACCAGAATCAGCTCAAAACGAATTCTTTTATTCGTGGAGAAGTGGTTTGACCTCCGGGCCATTATAGGTGGATGAAGTCGACGAAAGTAATCCAGGATGGAAACAAATTTAGTAACATTTCCAGCTGAATGTCTTTGATGATTTATGCCGGTTATAGCTCGTAACTGTCGAAATTTGTCCACCGTGCAATTGCTTCTCCAGCTGACGGTGCTGCTGGCTGGTGTCAAGAGAACAGCCGGTTGAATAATGTTCCTCCTTAGCTGGGCGTTGATTTGAGTCACCCTTTTTCCCCTCGCAACTTCGAAGGTCTATACTTTGCTGAAAATACTAGCACCATTCTGTATGGCACCAAAACCCACCTTCCCATGTTCTGTCGTTTTTTTTTCTGACGACGCCAAGCAGACCAAGCTGAATTTATCGCATTCTTGGCAGTGAAATTGCCTGCCAATATGAAATAATGGTGCTGCATCACGAACAACCGGAGCAATCAATAGCGGATCCTAGGCAGGAAGCTACCATACTTGAAGGATAAAGAACATAATAAAACACTTTGGTGAATGATATAATTTAGTTTTGTTGTTTATACTTTACTTACTTCTCATAACATATTCAAAATCTCTTAGAAAAAATGTATCCTGCTCGCTTTTTTTGGTAATAATAATTTACAAAAAGCACGGTTATTATAAATGTTGATTTTGAAAGGGTTTATCCCATTTTAGTGCAATATGTGTCTGCTGCTGCATTCGATAGGTGTCTCTTTCATTTCGCCACTAAGTAATTTATATGTTATCGAAATTTATGGTGCAACTATAAATTAATAAACAAACACACGCTCTCCATTAATTTATAGCGCTTCTGGGCAAATGCAGCCCAGTTGGCATTGATGCCGTTCCAGCTTAAATTGCACTCTACCGTGTGAATCACATCACCCATATGAATGGCTCCCAGCATGAGAATCTCGTTATCGTTTAGAACTAAGCTGGAAGCACTGCATTGATAGTTTTAATTTGAATTTATTACAACTTCTCGCTTGTTTCGATATTTTATATCGCATATCAGTTTTGCCAGTTCGTTTTCACTGCATCTTACCAGGATGGCAATTCTCTCAAATTGAAGCACGTATCAGCGTTTGAGCTACATGGAGCACAATTCGCTGTGAATTGAGTTCCAGTCATGCAAAGTAACAAAGTGAAAAGTCAAAAGTAGTAGAAATTACTCGCATTCACAGAAAACAGGTATCCACGATTCCTGAAAAACGTTCAGACAAGGATCATTCCACAGGACGGCGTCGGAAATCGGTGAAAGCACAATCAGTTGATTTAATGACATCACGTAGTCGTAAAACAGTCCGTGCATGGTCTTTAGACGAATCGAGGGAAAAATGTAATGTGAATGGGGCGATATCGAGTTAAAATTTACAGCAGCTAACCGGGTAGAATTGACTGCCATGGAGTGAGACTTTTATTGAAATTGATTCAAATTTTGAGGATGTTATCCTCTGATTTAATCACCTTAATCCTTTTTATAGTGTATTTTTTTAAAATATGATACGGCATTCATAAATAAACTTCTTAATAGACAGGATCAATCTTTTGAAGGTTACGGTTTCTGACATAATAAATGTACCTTTTACCAGATATAATAAAACCTTTGTTTACTGAGTGTATGCTAGTTTCTGAAGTGCGTTACTTCAACAAGCATCAATTTATTCTTCAATCTAGCCCACCGGTTGACAATTGATGATTAAACATTCTTTCTCTAACTACCTAACTACCTGAAAACTAATAGTTTCGAATCGCACCGCGTCCTTCCCAAAGTCGGTTGCACTTGTATCGCAGTGGAGCGCTTTATCGCTCCGGCATGCTCGATTTCACTTCAATTTATTCAACATAAATCCGTTTGTCTTTGGACGTGAGTTTGAATGGCGCGCGCGGTGGCTGCTGCTTTTTTCCTGCTGGCTGGATTACGGAAACGAAAGACAGTGCATCCATTTGCCGCAGGATATGGAACCTGACTTCATGCCTCGAGACCATGTTGCGAGTTTCTTTTTTTCATCCTGCACCGATTTTTTTTTTTCACGGAATCCTCACAGGTGAATCCCGCGTATGGCGCTCGTGGTAAATGTGAAGTGACAACTTGAGTGAATGGTTGCTGGCTAGATGATGGGTTAGCGATGTTGAATCAAGAATCAAGAATCAAGAATCAAGAATCAACGAATCAACGAGTCAACGAATCTACGAACCAACGAATCAACGAATCAACGAATCAACCGTGATGACTTCACTTCACAATAAGATCCATGAATCTCGACACTCATCATGGGGACTGTCCGGACAGAACGTCAACCAACAACTACAGAGTGTTCAGCGTACATCAACGAAGCTTTTAATCCTTTCGAAAAACTATTCCAGGCTTCTAATAGAACGAGACCCTACGATCTGGCAGCACCCACTTATTGCCAAACGGAAGCAACCCGGGGGAAAACGAAAGCAAAAACGTCTGACCCTGTCCAGCTTAATGCCAACATATTTCGTCGAGGCATTAGTGCTGTCGGATCTAATAAACGTCCACTGCGTTTCAACGGACAGGTTTAATCAGCGTGAAATAAGATAGGATTTTTTTGCCTTCCGGCGGCAAATTTGGCACCGACAGGCGGAAACTCGCTCAAGAATTGGCACGCTGGAATAGACAGAAGTACTTTTCGTGTCAGAAAGCCTTACGGATATATCTCCCGCGGGGATGGATGTTGAAAGGTCTGAAAGGTGCATTGAGAAAGTCAAAGAAATCAGCAATCAATTGCTTCACTCTTAATGTCACATCAATTAGGATGTTTTCGAAGAATCTTTTAGGAATTAGGCAGGAGGTTGAAAACTGTTATAGACTAAGTGCATTATCCAATTAAAATTTAGATTCAGCAAAACCCTTCAAACAAACAAATTACCATCGAAGTTACATCCCAACCGTTGTAGCCTAAACGATGTTTGTTATCATGAAAGGCAATACAGGCGTGAACTGTTTTGCATTGGCAAAATATGTAAATTGCATGTAAGTTCGTACCACCATCAAAATAGGTTACCCACCTTCATTAGATTAGATCACCATCGGTAGAATTATTTGAAAATAACCGAAACTAATATGATAAATTATGAAAATATTATTTTATAAACAAAAATAAACATAATTAAAAAAAATACAGAGTATATAATTCAACCCTTTTCAAAGCTTATTCCTTGAGGAAACTTGCTATCTCTAATTTCGTTATCACATTTTGTTGCATGCTCAACAACAACAAGCAAACTTTTACCTTTTGTGTTTTGCCTATCCGAAGAGGGGAGAAAAAAAAGGCTCCTGGGTCCTGCCAGGTAGTATCTGAACCGGAATGGGTTTGGACATGTATCTAGATGGTGCTCTACCGGGACTGTCCGTAAGGTGCAACTTGTTCGCGCTCCTGCCAACACAGACCTAACACTTTTGCTGAGCTGAAGCTGATCTGGTAAACTGTGCTCTTTGCCCGGCGGGTTAAGTTTGGTAGAACTAGTTTGTCCGTTGCTCCTTAACCACCTAGGTAATGGGTGAAGCTTAACGAAGTTGCTGTGCTGATTATGTTAATCTCTTGGCTAATCAAAAAGGGGTTTATTTAGGTAAGTAAGCAATTCATGCATTTTATAGACTGGTTGGTTTATTTTGTCCAAAGAAGTCTTTCTTTAAAAATGTTACTTAATCCACCTTCAAGTGGCTAGTGCCTTTCGCTCATTTATAGGGGGGAGAGGGGGTAATATGCACCCCCTAAGGGAAAACTGTGATTTCTCAATCATAACATCAATTCTGTGGAAGAATTTTGTTAGATGTTCTAAAACAACTATTATATATCTATTATTCTTCGTCACCCATGTGTAAAAAGTCTTGAAAACCCCTCAAAATTATTATAAAATGCATATTTCTAAAAATATTTTTGATTCATTCCAAACAATCATGCGGGGCAATAGCACCACAACATTGGGGCAAAATGCACTACAACAACGGGGCAAAATGCACCACAACAATGGGGCAAAATGCACCGGGTAAAAGCAGTTTTCACTAGTCACCACTAGATGACACCGCTGTTTTTACAAAGGAGCATCACAGTGGTGCATTTTGCCCCAATCACGCTTAATACATGAAATTCAATTAAAAATACATTTTTTATGTTTTTGGACTCATCTATCTATAGAATAATGAAGATTGTGGTAAAAACTATATAAACAAACACTTACAATATCAATAAATGCTTTTTATCTTGTCCAAAAATCATATTGGAAGTTCAATAAAAAATAGATCAAAACACAACATTTTAAAGTTTTGCAAAAAACTTTGGCTGTTTTTATCCTACCATGCTCAAACTTTTCCAGCATAGTTTTACAATGTTAAGCTTCCAATTTCTATGATTTTTTCCCCGGAAAATTCTTCCTAATATCGAGAAATGCTGGGGGTGCATTTCGCCCCGGGGGTGCATATTACTCCCTCTCCCCCTATAGTAATTTCGTAGAAATTTTCTGATTTCAAAAAACTACAGACTTTTTGTTAAGAAAAAACAGACACTGTCTGTGAACAAAATGGCATCCCTCTACGCGGCTCTTTGGTAGCTTATGTTGACCATTTGAAATTATGTTGAAAATCAAACTTTTTGTAGTCGTCAAATAGTTTTTTGTTTATTTTTTTTTTAACTTTTAAACAACTAGATGAAACTTTACCATTTTCAATAACAAGCTGTGGGACCCGGAACGGGACCGAGTGGACCAAATCCGATATTTTGAACAACATGCACAGACATTTGATGAAGAATTTGGTTCTGAGTCGATAAGTATAATTAATGTTGAGTCTAGGAGGTCAAATTTAAAATTTCATTTTTATAGCCTCTCCTCAGTGAGCAAGGCAAAAACGCAATACTATTGAAACTATAAAATGTGGGTATACTAAAATATCATGAAAACCCAGTTCCTTCTTCGATTAATTTGACCTACAGCATTTTCCACAAAAGTTCATTTTTAACAGCAGACGTGTCACACAATCGACGTCATAATACTAAGTGTAGTCAAAGGGCATCGAGTGACCAAGAAAAATACCTCATCAATCTTCTCCGAAAAGCATTATCACTTGTAGCCCCAACGGGGTCAAAAAAGTTTGAAATGCTCCTTTTTTTGACCCCCTTGGTGCTTCGCGTAAGTGTTGACCCCGTTGGTGCTACAAGTGTTATAACTTTTGCCCTCAGATCGTCTTAGAATTTTAGCTTTCTATTCGTATTCAGTTGCCCAGGTACACGAAAAAAAAGAGTTCCCAAAATTGTGAACAAGCGTTCATGAAAATTGGAACCACGAACAAAGTGTTCAAATTTCATGGTACGTTTTTCAAAATCGTACCATAGGATTTGAACACTTTGTTCGAGGTTCCCATTTTCATGAACGCTTGTTCACGATTTTGAGAACTCTTTTTCCTCCGTGTAGGTTCAGGTTGTCACAAAAAGCTAGATACTATGTAGATTCATGAATAGGTGTGACCAAGAATTTTTCTAGTGAAAATAACTTTATCGGATGCTCGTCAGAAAAGCTCTTTACAGTTCGAAAAAGTTCAGATTTTTGCGTGAACCTTTTCTCGATAGATAAAGTAAGAACTTTTGCTAAAGCTGCTGCAGGTGGGTTGTTATTTTACAGCGGGGTCTTTGAAGTTCTGGTTGGCCTTTTCACGTCACGTTTCGGTCTATGTTACTGGCATGAATTTTTTTCAATTCGGTTTAATTTGTGAATAATCAAGTTACAATGAGTTCATTTAGGTATACAACAGAGTTTTGGTGTTCCTTTCAGCTGTGTTTTACATCGTAATTCAATCGAAAAATTATTGCTTATAACTATGGAATAGACAAGAGTAAGAAAAAGTTTTCAAAAAACTTACAGAAAGTGCAATGGAAAAAGGATAGATAGAGAGAAAGCTTAAAACTAGATCACATACAAAAATAATCAATTATAGATGTGCTTGATCATCAGTTCCCCGAGGGCCAGAAATTGCTCCGCCTTGTTACGGCAGCTCCGAAACCGCGTCATCATCTCCCCCGCGAGAGCAAAGAACTCCGGCAGGGTAAAGAAATCTTCCCCGGTGACTCCTTGCTGGGCCGCATCGCCGCTACCGGCAGCGACCACGCTGGCAAACGAACGACCCCATCCAGGAGGGATCGCTGGGTTGTCCGCTGGAACCGTACGCTGCCCAACTGCAGGAACGGCTGCGCTCGTACTTCGCTGAGGAGAGTGGGACGCTGCTGCTTTCTTCTTCCTCTTTTCCTGCTCCTCGAGGTAGGCCTTGCGCGCGACGCATCCGCGGTAATTGCCGGTATGGTTGCCGTCACAGTTCGCGCACTTTACGCGCGGCTTAGTTTGTTCTGAGTTTTCCCCCAAGTCCGCCTTTCGTGGCAGTGCGCACGCCTCCGAGAGGTGTGACTCACCGCACTTCACGCAGCGGGGCCGGAGGTTGCAGTTCCGCGAGCCGTGGCCGAATTTCTGGCAACGGTGGCATTGCGCTACGTCCGTCGGGTTCTTGGAGTAAAACCGCCAGTTTACCCAAAAACCGTCCAACGTCTTAGTCCGCCGCAGGTCTTGGATCTTGACGGTACCGCGGTCGAAGTACAACAGGTACAGGGTATGCGTACCCGTAACTGTTGTCTTTCGCGAGAGCACTTTTATCTCCTGTGGCTTTATTCCCGCGTTCGAGAGGTGTCGCTTCAGGTCGGCGATCGGACGGTCTTGGTAACCCTGCAAGACGACCTTAACAGGGGGCTTCTCTGGGTCGTATGTGTAGAAGTTGAAGTTGCTACGCTTCAGTTCTTCAAGCACCAGGTCGAAATCTTTTCTGTTCAGTGTGATCACTTGCACTGCCGACTTACCGATTTTCAGACAATATCCGAGGCCTTCCAGCAACTCGTCAACATCGTCCGCCAACGTGTCCAAAACAAAAATTGGAGGTGGTCTTCGTTCCGTTGGAGAATTGTTCTTTTTTGACGTCGACACTTTTTTCCGTGCACGACCATCATCGTCGTCGTCGGCGTCGGTAGTGCTGCTACCGTCGGTGTTATTGTTGTTGATTTCTTCGTCGTCGCTCAGCATCTGGAACTCGTTCCTGATGGGAATGTTGGCGGATGTCGATGTGCCACTGGTCGTAGCACCGGAAGTACCTGAACGAGTTCGCACTGGTGATCTTGGAACATATCCGGGATGTAGTAACTTTTTGTCGATTCCTTCTGCGCTCACTCTCCCCTGCGCGATGGCAGTCGACACGGCGTTGGTTTATTTACCTTTTTGCACACGGCCGGTAGACGAACTTCGCGGGTTTTTCGAGGCCGCACTCGAACTGCCACGGCCACGGCCGGCCCTTGGCATGCTGGTGGAGCAAACTCGCGGCTAATCACGGTAAACTACGGCGAAAAAAATCGAAAAAACGATGGAGCACTGAGCACTTGACTGCTGCTTGCTCTCGTGCGTACACGGAGGTGGTTACTGGCATGAACTGACATGAATTATAGCGTTACTTTGTATTGCCAATAAAATAGCTTTAGTTCCTTGGGAGAACTGTAATTTTTGACTTAGCTCTTGTCTGCCTCGTTTCAATAACACTCAATAGAATTGTGTAAGGATGATCCTCCAGTTATTAACGGTGTAGGGGAGAGTGGGGAGACTTGATCCTCGGGGAGACTTGATCCCAAGCCTGTATCTCGTCAGCATGTGGGTAAAACAATTAGCTTTGTTCTAGAAAGTTGTGCGAAATTGACTTAAACTCATTGTAGAAAACAAAAAATAAAATTGAAAAAATGTTTAGATTTAGTTACACACACTTTTCTAAAAAGTGCTGCAAAAAACTTCCAAGAGATCTTTTTTCTTTGTTTTGATATGTATAGAAAACACTCAAAAATTATTCAAAAAAATATTTTTTAAACATGAATTGTTTGATAAACATATCAACTCCAAAACCCTTACGCATTTGACGTTAAATTTATCGTCACACTATTTTTACAATCAATTGTTTAAAAAAGTGCGTTTAGGGAGACTTGATCCCTGCATTTTTACAGTCACTCGAATCAGCCTCAAGATTAAATAATTGGGCTGGGTTTTCGTACATAGTTTCCTTTAGTATAGTTGTACATAACTTATTGCAGTTTGAACCATTTTTCGAAAGTTTTGTAAACAAAATTTAACAGCTTTTGTAAACATGCTCAATTTTGGTCTAAAAAAGAAAATTTTAAGTGTTTAAATATGTTGCATGCTAAACTTGTTATATTTTGAACACAAACGTACAGGTTTAATGTGAAATTGCTGTAACTTATAGAAAATTAACAGTTTGGATGAATAAGAAACATTTTGCTTAAGATTTCTTAAAAATTTTGAAAGGGGGATCAAATTACCCCCAACATTTTGAAAATGCCGGTTTAAAATATTTTTTTAAAACGCTTGGCATGATTCGAAGAGTTTATCTGATGAAATACCCTTGTCAGCCAAACATAGTTGAATGTTTAAGCTTTCAATTCATGCAAAAAGTTCATAGTTTTGTGAGAAATTGACAGAGTTATGTGCGGTACAAAAAAAGGGGATCAAGTCTCCCCATTCTCCCCTACATCAACCAGAGTTTTTTGCACCAAGATTATTTTGGACACATTTTAGTATCTTCAAAACTACGGGAACTTTTGATACAACTTTTGAATCATCCCCTAAAGTACAGCTTAGAAAATTAATTACAGCATAGTTCGACTATGTTTACAATCAGATTGTGACAGGATTGGGTGCGTACATTTGACAATTTTGCAATAAGACAACTTCCTTGGTTGCTGTGTACCCTTAAGCGCTAATTTCACTAACATCAAGACGACCTTTCCAAAGATTCAAGTTGAGGAATTATAAAATAAGCATAAGCATAGGTGCCCACCCGCAGTTGCTACTCCGTTATTGACCAGGACCTCCAGAAGTTACATCCACGAGCCGTGGAAGATGAGTGGGTGCTATCTTTCCTCGCTTCGCAACTTCTCAAAGGCCCCTATCATGCTGATCAATACCGGCGCCGGCCACGACCAGTGGTAGGGTCACGGGGAAGTGGATGGGAATGTTAGTCCGATACTTGAGTGATAGAGACCGCCCAATCGACTGCTTCTCCGACAAAGTATCACATGAGTTTTGAGGGGGTTAGTAGATGGGTATGAGGTCAGGATTCACGAGTGGCAGTGATGTGACCATGGGCATTTTGTTTATCGGTTGAAATTTTTTAAATCTTAGGCAGCCGGCTGCGGAAAGATAGATAATTGATTATTTAAAATGGTTTATTTTTATCGTACGCGTGCCAGCCGAGCAGTAATGCTATGGGCTGGACTTATCAGTATATTTTTACTGTTTTTACAATTTAGATAACGCGAGCAAATTTCAAAAATAGTAAATGAATGACGCTTTACTCTTCATAAAATCGATAGTCTGATGAGTTAATACTAAAACTGAAAGTTGGAATAATTTTTATGATCATTTACGACGAAAATTATCGCGAAAAAACCGGACTGTGCGTCCCCAGAAGCACTGCACTTATGAAGGCATTATTCAATTATTATGACCAATCACCCCATGCACACAAACAGCGACACAAAAGAGACAAAAATTATCGCGAGAAAACAGGACTGCGCGTCCCCAGAAGCACTTCTTTTATGAAGACATTATTCAATTATTATGACCAATCACCCCATGCACACAAACAGCGACACAAAAGAGACGAAAATTATCGCGAGAAAACAGGACTGCGCGTCCCCAGAAGCACTTCTTTTATGAAGACATTATTCAATTATTATGACCAATCACCCCATGCACACAAACAGCGACACAAAAGAGACGAAAATTATCGCGAGAAAACAGGACTGCGCGTCCCCAGAAGCACTTCTTTTATGAAGACATTATTCAATTATTATGACCAATCACCCCATGCACACAAACAGCGACACAAAAGAGACAAAAATTATCGCGAGAAAACAAAACTGCGCGTCCCCAGAAGCACTGCACTTATGAAGGCATTATTCAATTATTATGACCAATCACCCCATGCACACAAGCAGCGACACAAAAGAGACGAAAATTATCGCGAGAAAACAAAACTGCGCGTCCCCAGAAGCACTGCACTTATTAAGGCATTATTCAATTATTATGACCAATCACCCCATGCACACAAACAGCGACACAAAAGAGACAAAAATTATCGCGAGAAAACAGGACTGCGCGTCCCCAGAAGCACTTCACTTATGAAGGCATTATTCAATTATTATGACCAATCACCCCATGCACACAAACAGCGACACAAAAGAGACAAAAATTATCGCGAGAAAACAGGACTGCGCGTCCCCAGAAGCACTTCTTTTATGAAGACATTATTCAATTATTATGACCAATCACCCCATGCACACAAACAGCGACACAAAAGAGACGAAAATTATCGCGAGAAAACAGGACTGCGCGTCCCCAGAAGCACTTCTTTTATGAAGACATTATTCAATTATTATGACCAATCACCCCATGCACACAAACAGCGACACAAAAGAGACAAAAATTATCGCGAGAAAACAAAACTGCGCGTCCCCAGAAGCACTGCACTTATGAAGGCATTATTCGATTATTATGACCAATCACCCCATGCACACAAACAGCGACACAAAAGAGACGAAAATTATCGCGAGAAAACAAAACTGCGCGTCCCCAGAAGCACTGCACTTATGAAGGCATTATTCAATTATTATGACCAATCACCCCATGCACACAAACAGCGACACAAAAGAGACAAAAATTATCGCGAGAAAACAGGACTGCGCGTCCCCAGAAGCACTTCACTTATGAAGGCATTATTCAATTATTATGACCAATCACCCCATGCACACAAACAGCGACACAAAAGAGACAAAAATTATCGCGAGAAAACAGGACTGCGCGTCCCCAGAAGCACTGCACTTATCTCAAGTTGAGGAATTATAAAATACTTAAATACTCAATAATTCTAAACATAGTAATACCCAATGCTACATTAGTAATCGAAGGTACTTATCTATTCTAATTAAATCCAATCTATTTGAGTAATAGAAGTGCATTATTATAATTAAATTCAACCAACACCAAAAACACCCCAGCAAACACCAAATAAATCTGTGACAAATATATTGTTCCCTGACTGAACCGAATTGCATCCAATGGTACATCCATTATTTCAATTTGTACACTTGTTTTCGCTCCAACAGTGCCAGTTCAGAAATGTAATTAAATTAATGACACCCCAGTAAACACCACTCAACTGATGTCCAAAACGAAGTTTCAGATCCCAAACTGCGGTCATGTTTTTGGCACAAGTGCTGGCATTCATTGGATTTGTTCCTATAGCTGTGTAATTAACAACTATTCTTCATTCGATGCGTAGTTAAAACTGAGTAAGGGTCCGCTTAAACGAATGGCAGATAATACACATAAATTTGAGTGTTATCGTATTTTTCTAAAATTATACCTCATAAAAAACATACTTAATCAAAAACACGGTCTAATTTGATTTTGGAAAGATTACATTTTACAAATCATTAGCAAAGCCACATTCAACCGGGTAAACATCAAAACCATTTGCAAAAAAAAATAGGATTGATTGGCAGAGGTTCCTTAAATAACAAACAATGTTTCCGATACTCATTATTCAAAACAAAACTAATCCGTTTACATATATTACAGCCTCTACGAGGCTTCAAATTTTGCTAACACGTGTTCTAGAGCAAAGAAACTATTAGACCTGCAGAAGAGCAAAACGCTTACCTCAACCGAAAACTTTCAACAAGGGAGGCTTGTAAAGGACTATACACAGTAAAATGAAAGTGTTGTAGGTGGTAAGCAACTAATCTCGCTGTTCCATACCATCGTCCCGTTACAGCAGCCCAAAAACTCCACGGCTAGTCGTCCCCAAAGCACTTAACTTTATGTGAAACAGCTCAGGACAAGAGTTGTACTGTCCCACTTGGTTGCCAAACGACTGCCTTTTGTACGAAGGAAGGACCCACGTACAGTAAACTGGGGTGAATTGGATAGTTGCCAACTTCAGCTCTGACTCTGTTTTCCAAAGATTTACTTATATCGAGAAATTAAAAGTGAGAGTGTGTGCGTACAACATGGAGTTAAACTTTTCAAAGTGCCATGGTAATCTTCACAGCAACTTCACAGATAGTTTAACTCCATGTTGCACACACTCTCACTTTTAATTTCTCGATAAGTCGACTCCAATATTACAGTCATTTTTTAGCCATCTTTTTGCTAGATTCAGAAGCGTAAAAAGTGTACATATATATTCAAATTCCCCATTTGGACTAGTTCCGATGCGCCCCAGTTGACGGTTTCAATTGCTTAGCGAGTCATACACAGTGTGCCACACTATTGCTCCTTGTGGACATGAAAGCTGAGGCTTATGCTGGAAGTCGTTTGACGAAGCCGAATCTCACTGTGAGAGCCAAGGATTGCTGGTTCAAAACTCGTCGTCCTCGAATGCCTCGGCCTAGTCGTGCAGAAATTTAAAGCGTTCACCGTAAATTGAAATGATGTTTTGCCGTAATTTGCTCAGCGTTATTAAATTAGACTCCTGGTTCTTCCATCCGGGGTGGTGCTGCGTTGTGTTCGGTGTCGGAAAATTTAGCACTCGATGAAGTGTGGGATTACTCTTGTGGCAGCGCTCGTACATCTGAACGCGTTCACCGCCAAAGCTCTTGTCTCCAATTCTAGAGCTTTCACCACTTTGCTTTAACTCATCCCCGCACGCATACAGCTTTTCTCACACGCACTTGTAGCAGCAAAGTATCGCCTAGGGCAAGGGTGCCCCGAAATATGCTGAGTCATGTTGAGCTGAATGTAATCCCCATCGACAGCACCGGTAATCTCTGATGGAGTTTTGCCTTCGCAGCGACCGACTGACGATGACGACTGACTGGCACTTGGCACTTTTTGGTTAGTGGGCTGAGTCGTATGGAATCGGCTTCGAAAAGAGACCCAAATCCAGCCAAAATGCGCACTGCATCGCATACCTCGAGATTATCAACGGATGCTCTTTCGCCTCGAATACAGCAATTGAATGGCGGCCTAGTTGAACAAGTCTTCTAGGGTTCTCTTTGCAAACCCTTTTAGAATTTTGCTAGTGCGAACAACGTCGAAATGAATAGCGAGTGTGCTTCGTGTATGAAATAGGATTTAAGGTACATCAATGTAGTAAAATGTTCAAAAGGATTGTATGATGTTTCCAAGCAGGGATGCGAAATTATCCAAACCAATTTTCTTGTTCTGCTTCGTTTACCAGTTTCCAGATACATCTTTCAGTAATCTGTTATTGGAAGCATTTGTAGAGTTAGCGCCACGATACTTTCATTACTGATTACACCCAGAAAGCATACAGGATGAGAAGCTCATATGAATTTCTTGTTCGTAGGGTACATAATATTTGGCTAAATTTTTAAATGCCTCTGGGTTATCGCCAATTCGAAAAGTACAATTAATTTCCCATAAAATGACGCAACCCAAAAAAATTAATGGCGGAGGTTGAAAAACGTTTTTTTTTCAAATGTTCAAAAATAGGAGGGGTCGTACCACCCCTCCGTCTCGAGGTATTGAAAAATGGAGCACGGATTCATGATCAGTAGGGTAACAAGAAAAAAAATAAAATTTTGGAAAATCTGAAGATAAGTAACTGTGCCAATTTTGAGCCAGATCGGGAAAATCGCTAAAACACGGCGTGTTTTCTGGGCAACCTTAAGGAGAAAAATAGTCATTGCTACTTTCAAATGTGTCTTATAGGAAATTTTCTCAGCTTTCCAATGCTTCTAAGAGCGAAATGTTTCATCGGGAAATTTCTGAGATATCTCTATTTCAAGTTTTTTTGTTTTAAAATCCTTAATCTTTATTGAAAACTTTTAAATAAAAGTCCAGGAAACTTGTCAAATGATGTGTTTCATGTGTCATTTACTCATCAAAATGTGCAAAATTAGACAAGAAACAACTTTGTACAGTGAAACCTCTTTTTACGCGATGCGTTACGTTTTTCTAATTTGTCGATTTCTCTGAAACGACGAAACATTTTTGCAATCTTTTAAAAGCAATTTGTAGGTTTTGTTAAGACCTACAAAACGCTTTTAGAAGCTAGCAAAAATATTTTATGGTTTAGGAGAAATCGACGAAACAAAAAGCGTCACGCCACCGCGTAAAAAGAGGTTTCTCTGTAGAAGATTGCAATCCGCTAAACATTTAAAAAATGAAGTTTTAGCCGAATTTTTGAAGATATGGGATTTATTCATATTCAAATAAAAATCGAAAAAACGATACTATTGGCACTACGCCCCCCGGGGCAGGGCCTTCCTCTAACGTGGGATTTCTGCTCCAGCGCCTCTGACGAGACAGGAGAAACCGGGACCGACGTTTTACTTCACCATCCGATAGAAGCTCAGTGGATAAGGCGGGAATCGAACCCGCGTCTCATAGCATCATCGGGATCGGCAGCCGAAGCCGCTACCCCTGCGCCACGAGACCCACTAAAATAAAAATCATAAAACCGTATTAAAATATGATTTTACAAGAACAAATGGATTATTACATAATAGAATAAAACCCACCCGTACAATACCAAAACCATACACCAAACATCAACCACCTGCATGATACAACAACAAGTTTAACACTCAAACAACCGCAAAACCACACCTGCAAGCATCAGCGAAATCTCAAACGTATTCACCTATAGAAATGACTTACATTATCTTGTAAAACAATACAACACTCCGAATTCGCCACATTTCATAAAGCTTAAAAAACCCACAACAAAAACTTCAACAACCACACAACCTATCTAAAATAACCCGTCGATAGAGGAAGTTTCTGTTTGAATATTTAAATGATAGAATAACCACTCACCCCCGACAAACTACGTTCTGCCACTTATTCGTTTGTAGACGTATAAAACTATTATGCTAATATCTCCTCCTGTGATCAAAATTTTATTTTACGTAACTTTCTCCATACAATTTACCGATGCTCCGGAATCAGTTCCAAAGTGGCCAAAGGGTCCATTTGTTAGCGTATAAACCTTCCTTGGGCTTACACGAACCTAACGCAACAAAGAGCATCTCGATCCGACGCTCCGTATTGAACTGATTCGCGTTCGAACAAAACCATCGAATATTATATTTAATTTTTGTTCAAACAAAAGTAAAGTTTGTGTCGGTGTTTTCAGCATTCTGTGTTGAAAGACTCGAGTTTTATTGCTACTGTTAAGTGCATTTTCAACAGTAAATCTTTTATAAAATTTTATCTTTATTTTATACTAATGTAAATATGACTTTGAAGCTTGTAACAGTAATATGTTGTACATTTCCGATTTTAAATCATATCTGTATTTATGTTCCTGGTTAATGTTTGCTTGAGAAAATATAAATATAAAAGGACGATTTAAACCTGCGAAAATGTATTAAAGTGACTCTAGTTTTTAAAATTTTAGTGCTTCAAATTATTAATATTAAATTTAGGATATCAAATTATTGTATGCACGTCGATCTACACCCCGGAAGTAGCAATTTTAAAAAGAAGCAATCCTTACGCTACCAGATAAAATAAACAAACAAACAAACAAAATTTATTCATCAAAGCTCAATAATACAATTAACAATTCACAGAAAAAAATCCGATGGTAAAATCGCATGCAAAAGCATGCACATCACCTTTGTGAGAAAAAGCATGTAATATTGTATGAGAAAACGTGTACACAAAAAGCATTTACCGAAGAAAAAAAATCAGGTCTGCTCACCCCAAAAGTAACATCAATCCGGCAAGATTCATATTCAGATTACCAAGTCCGCACCCCAACCCACTCGGCTATTTCGCCGCTATGAAAATAGTTGGATCTTCACCGATGTAGCTGTAGGTTCCCCATCGAGGTTTTTAAGCGAAGATGGCGTTCGAATGGTTAACGCCCGAAATGTCAAAATCAGGCAGTGGTACCAACATTACGGAACAAGTGTGCCATGGCATGACAGCCATATTTTTTTTCTAATGTTGGTGCTACTGCGCGATTTTGACATTTCGGGCGTTCACCATTCGAACGCCATCTTCGCTTAAAAACCTGGATACATCGTATGCAGTTAACACAGTATACGACGTACGGAAAACCTACTGTTATATTGGCATTGATCCGACTTGTTATAGCGGCGAGATAGCCGAGTGGGTTGGGGCGCGGACTTGGTAATCTGAATATGACTCTCGCCGGACTGATGTTGTTTTTGGGGTGAGCAGACCTGATTTTTTTCTTCGGTACACGCTTTTTGTGTACACGTTTTCTCATACAATATTACATGCTTTTTCTCACAAAGGTGATGTGCATGCTTTTGCATGCGATTTTATACAGATTTTTTTTTGCTTTGAATCACAAACCTGCGAAAGTTTCGGTTGAACAAGCTAAATCAGAGCAAACACGTGACATTTGTACACAAAAATATGTAATAATCTAATAATTCTTGTAAAAATATATTTTAATTTCTGGATAAACCCAAATATTCAAAAACTCAGATAAAAAATAATTTTCAAAATGTTTAGCAGTATGCAACCTTCTACAAAGTTGTTTATTGTCTTATTTTGCACATTTTTATGAGTAAATGACTCATAAAACACATCATTTGATAAGTTTTCTGAACTGTTGGTATAAAGTTTCCAATAAATAATAAAGGAATTTAAAACAAAAAACTTAAAATATAGATCTCAGAAATTTCCCGATGAAACATTTCGCTTTTAGAAACATTGAAAAGCTGAGAAAATTTCTTATAAGACACATTTGAAAGTAGCGATGACTATTTTTTCCTGAAAAGTTTGTTCTACAAGACACGCCGTGAAAATGTATGGGGAAAAACATCGCTTCAGGACTTTGACAGCAGGTGGCGCAGGTCCCGCCCAAAATTGTCCAAGTGTGAGATTCTTATGGGAAATTTAATTTCCAACAATTTTTTCGAAGGGTGCAAGAAGATCCGAGTTGATCCTGATGACTTTTTAGCAATGCGATGAAACTTAATCGGCTTATATACTTGAAAGCATATAAGGAGTTTATAGCAAGTATATAAGAAAATATGTTTTACTTAAAAAAATCACCAAAAATCAGGATCAACTCGAATCGTTTTGCACCCTTCGACAAACTTGTTGGAAATTGAATTTCATACAAGAATCTCACACTTGGACAATTTTGGGTGATAACCGCGCCACCTGGCAGAAAAATACTGAAACGATGTTTTTCTGCATACATTTTTGCGATTTTCCCCATATAAACTCCAACGATAAAAAGCGACCCCTTAACCTCAACCGATTTGGCTTAAAATTGGCACAGATACTTATTTTTGCCTAAGGAATCGAATCAGAGGGTATCCCTGAAGTTGATTTTTTTTTATTGTCACCCTAGTGATCAGGGACAAAAAATGCCGTTTAGGACAAAGTTGGCGGAGAATTACCCATAACAAAGTTTACAGTTTTAAATCAATTGAAAGAAAAAAACTATTGATATATCTAATCCTAAGCCAATCTTTCGAAGGGATCCTGGAGAGTGCCTTAGGTTAGATTACGCCTAGCACTCTTCTTTTCATTTATTAACATTCAAAATTCAAAGAAAAAAACTAATGATATATATATGCAACCTAGAGCGACTAAATTGGTTGTCTAGATCCAAAGTTACAATAGGTTTAAGTTTGCGTTGCAACGTCACGAAATTTTAAATCATGTTGGTCACATGGCAAAAAAGGTGTATGCGTAGTTGGTTGTTGAAGATAAAAGGATACTAAATGTTATATATTTTTTATATAATGTTTCCGAGCATATTTATAGAAGAATTTTACATGGGTCATTCACAAATTCCGTCACTTAAGTTTGTATGCAACTCGAAAAAAAGTAGGTATTTTATGAAACTTGTTGAACAAATCAAAATAGACCGATGTTCACAAGGGTGAAAAATTCTAATACTTTCAAAATTGTAATCACGTGGTTACTGGATGACCCCTTTATGATGAACTGATTTACGTGAGGGTTCATTCTAATACAACGCAACGGTTTTTTTTTATCCCACTTCCTTATATTTGGCCTACAATTACAGTGAAATTCACTAAACAATAAAAATCACGTGATTCGATTGTTTTTTTACAAACTTGTGTCACTTTGTTGTTGGACGAACCCTTTCCTAAATAAGTTGTATGCAACGTTTAGTTGTTCGCAATTAAAAATGTTATGTTGCGCAGGTAAACAGTTTTATCATTACCTAAATTTAATTTAAAAAGCACAAAAGTCAACAAAATAAGTTACGTTGTTTGCAGATCACCCCTTAGCCATCAACAAACGATATGGGCACTTTATTTATAAATTTCAGCCCTCCTGAAAACTTGAAGCTCCTTACTTTCCTTCTAAAACTTCCACGTGTTTTGTAAATTGCCCAAAACTATTAAAATATTAAGGGAGCGTTCTTGCATTACGTAACAAAACATTTATATTTTTAGACTCCCTCCACCCCCTGATACATTTAATACATTTCCGATACATTTTGTTGTATAAATCCTCGATCCTCCCTCCCCTTGATTTACGCCGTTACGTAATGCATGGACGTCCCATTGCATAGATAGGGGAGGGGAGAGTGGGGGGGGGGGGGTTTCCTTCGTAATAATGGAATAATACAAAAAAAATATTTTGAAAACGCTTTGGAAAACTGCGTAAATCGTACTGCTACTGTGAAAGTGGTATAGGGGGAGGAAGGGGAGGGGGGGGGGGGGGTATAACATGGGCGGGCCAATCAATCCACATGTCCTTGTACTGTCTACTAATCTCTTATAATAAAACGAAAACGCCTGTTTTCAAAAACAGAGCGTTGCAACGGCACGAAATGTAAGTGGTCTTTAAAAATCGAGGTTTGATTTTTTCGAAAAATTAATGATTGCATTCGATTTGTTGGCCAATTTTACACTAGAAATGGAAGAAGAACTCCAAATTTGCCGTTTAACAGAGCAGAGTTAATGGCGAAACATGAATTGGGTTAGGATTGAGAAAAAGTCACGCGTTGCAACGTCACGCTACATATTCCCCTCTCAAAAATAGAATATTCGCTTAAAATAATGTTTCAACATTGTTTCTTATAGGAAATTTAATGTACTTTCCGAATCTGTAATAACATATGTACCTTTTTAATTTTTGAGTTACAGCCGAAATACTGAAAAAAGAAAAATCAAAGCGTTGCAACGTCACGGCGGAATGTGTCATATATAAAAAAACAAACAGAAAAAATTGACAGTTTCTCCTTCAAAACAAATGTTTAAAAATATCATAAAAACATTTTTTCTTCGGTTCTATCCCATTCCCCAGAATCCCGTTCCCCAGAATGGTCCATTCCCCAGAAACTCATTCCCCAGAATGACCCATTCCCCAGAAGAGTTTTTTTTTATTATTAAGCTTTATTTCAAAAAATAATCAGTTTTAAAGTATGATGTGTTCAGATTTCGCCTTTATTGTGATAACTGCTGACAAAAGTTTAATGTTTCCTTCTTTAAAGAAAGAAAAACTCTCTTGACTTGTGATAACATTGCTGACAATAGCTGATTTTTTTCTTTAAAGTTGAGTTTTTTTCTTTAAAGAAGGAAAAACTCTCTAGACTGACAAAAGTTGAATTTTCCCTTTAAAGTTGAGTTTTTTTTTCATGGAAGGAAAATTTCTTTTGACTGTCATGACTGTGATAACTGCAGTATGCTGACACAAGTTGAATTTCCTTTAAAAGTTTTCTATAGTAAAGAGAGTTTTCCCTTCTTAAAGAATGAAAAAAAAAAATCAATTAGTGTCAGCAGTTATCACAAGTCACGATGTCTTCTTTAAAGCGATTTTAATATTGAATTAATGTTGAAAATTTAATATCATTATGCCAATTGACCATTATGCGTCATTATGCCAAATTATGTTATGCCAAACGGCGTTATGTTAAATGGCATTATACCAAATAGGAAACATAACATGTTTTTCTAAGTCCTAAATATTTCTGGGGAATGGGTAACTATTAGGAATGGATCATTCTGCGGAATGGGCCATTCTAGGGAGTGGGATTCTGGGGAATGGGATAGAACCTTTTTCTTCCAAAGTAATAAAAAACGCAAAAAATAAATTTCAAGTGATATTTAAAAAAAAGTTTTACTACTCCTTAAAATCAACCAAAACCGCTGCAATCCAACTCAGCCTTTAGACAGGCTTCGAACTTAAAATAACAAAATCCTTTTTCTAGAAACATTGGAAAAAGTTGAACCAGTCACCATCTGAAAAACTCTTTAATAAAGAATAAAAAAACATTGGAAAAGAGAACTGTTAATTGTTTAGAAAATCTTGCGCATGACGATTTTACTTGCTTCATGTGGCAGTCATTGATTGCTAAAAATTGGAGCATACCATATCGAGAAATAATTATTAACTTAAATCAACGTTTTCATCAGCTATCATCTTTCAGAATGCATATTTTAAAATTATGAATTGCCAATGTAAACATTAAGAAACATAATTAAAACACTTTACGAAAATGAAGTATTCTGAATTACTTTATTTTTATGGATTCTCCAATTAAATGTTATTATCAATTCGACACTAGTCATTAGTGTGGACAGTAGTGAACATTTCAATTTCAATTTAAACTATGGTACTTCCCCGTCCAACACACTTCAACCGATCTCATATCACCACTAAACACCCAAACACACCCCCAATTATTCCACAAAGCAATGTCAACTCCAAACACTATCCCCCATATCAACAAAGCCAAAACAAACAAAATATACTCCCTCTAACCACCCTTACCCCATAACCCCCACAACCAACCCTAAAATAAAAACAAACGCCACAATTCATAGTCTTCACCAAAACCCTTATTTACTAAATAACCCCCAAATCTAAACCCATCCTCCCTACCCCCACCCTACCCCATACCCCCCCCTACCCACTTCATCCACAAACCATAACACTCAATAATAATCTCCTTAATTTAAAAAACAAATCTTAAATAAAATACTAAACCCATTCATATCATCCTAACAACAAATAAGTTTGACCATCTTGAATTCCTCAACCCATACATATAACCCCACTCACATTCCACCATAAACAACTCACTAACAAACCAAATATCCACCACCCCATCTACACCCTCCCCACATATCCCACACAATCAAATTCCAACAACCTTAACTCCTATTAACAAAAAAACCAATTATTTTATCAAAAATACACCTCATACACACAACACCCCCCCCCCTCATCTCCCTACCCTCCCTCCAAATATACATATAATCCCAATCCCCCATCCCAAACTCTATAACATCACTACAACCCCACACACCGCCAGCAACACAAAAATCTTTTTACTCATCTAACTCCCTAACCAAATCCCCCCATTCCCACACCCCCTCACACCCCACCCCCAACTCTTTATCATCACACATAATACATACTTCAATTTTAAATTTACATAACTCTAATATTATTATATCCCGTCCCATACACTCACATACATACACATCAACCTTCCCATATTTACTTCCATTTTTAATCCCCAAACCTCTTTTTTTTTTTTATAATCCATACCCTATCTTATACCCATAACCACCCTAAAATAAATCCAAATTACACACAACTCAATATCATTTTCCAAACACCTATTCAACCCTCTAAATCAAACCTATCTGTCCATCTCATTCATTATACTGTCCCCTACAACCATATACACCACTCTACATATAAACATAAAAATTATAAACTACCCAAATCTTTACCAACATCCCTCCCATCCTTACTATAAATCCCAACCAAACTAAAATTACTCTATAATATATAATCCCAATAATAAATTCTCTAATAAATCCCACCCAACCCCACCCTCAAAAGACAATGTTGTATATACGACAAACCCTAATCGATTGAAACAAAAAGTTTGAAGATCTGGCAGTCCTGTCTCATGATATGGTCACTTATGTGATGTTCATTTACATAGCGATAAACGATGTAAGGATTCATTACACTACTCGACAAAACAAAACTTGTGTCAAGGGATTCACGATATCTCATCCGTTCCTGAGAGAAAAGGCATCCCCGAATCCGATGCAATGGACAGAATTTAATTTTATGTCCACGCGGACTGACGAAAAGTTGGTACATTTTTTAACATAAAAAATCGAACAATTTTAAAAAAACCATGCGTCTCCTCCCAATTATATGAGCCATCTACAAGAATAAGGAAGCGACTGGTGCATAGCCATTTCCTTTAAGCACAACAGAAACAACCAATACAAATATATAAAAAAGTTGTCAAGTTCTCGGGGGGTCCACAGCTAGCATTTTTTGTACGATTATAAAAAATAAATATTAAAAGTTTAAAATTAATTTATTTAAAAAACATATTTTTTG
The DNA here is from genome assembly GCF_016801865.2 of Culex pipiens pallens. Taxonomy (NCBI): domain Eukaryota; kingdom Metazoa; phylum Arthropoda; class Insecta; order Diptera; family Culicidae; genus Culex; species Culex pipiens. Next base: position 87,777,755 of record NC_068937.1, on the reverse strand, counting down.
ATTTATTTGTTTACTAAAATTTTATGTATCTCAAAGGTCTATGGGTACTTCGGGATGTCCATGGTCATCCAAGGACTGCCTGGAGTTAAGATCTACGAGTCTACCGCCGTACCAAGCAAGAGGTCGTCGGATTTTGACCCCGGATCATGTGCGTATAGCATCAGTGCATATGGTAGACTACTATATGAATGTGTTGGGATGTTCATGGTCATCCGAGGACTCCCTGGAGTTAAGATCTACGAGTCTACCGCCGTACCAAGCAAGAGGTCGTCGGATTTTGACCCCGGATCATGTGCGTATAGCATCAGTGCATATGGTAGACTACTATATGAATGTGTTGGGATGTTCATGGTCATCCGAGGACTCCCTGGAGTTAAGATCTACGAGTCTACCGCTGTAACAAGCAAGAGGTCGTCAGATTTTGACCCCGGATCATGTGCGTATAGCATCAGTGCATATGGTAGACTACTATATGAATGTGTTGGGATGTTCATGGTCATCCAAGGACTCCCTGGAGTTAAGATCTACGAGTCTACCGCCGTAACAAGCAAGAGGTCGTCAGATTTTGACCCCAGATCATGTGCGTATAGCATCAGTGGATATGGTAGACTACTGTATGAATGTGTTGGGATGTCCATGGTCATCCGAGGACTCCCTGGAGTTAAGATCTACGAGTCTACCGCCGTAACAAGCAAGAGGTCGTCGGATTTTGACCCCGGATCATGTGCGTATAGCATCAGTGCATATGGTAGACTACTATATGAATGTGTTGGGATGTTCATGGTCATCCAAGGACTCGCTGGAGTTAAGATCTACGAGTCTACCGCCGTAACAAGCAAGAGGTAGTCGGATTTTGACCCCGGATCTTGTGTGTATAGCATCAGTGCATATGGTAGACTACTATATGAATGTAATGGGATGTCCATGGTCATACGAGGACTCCCTGGAGTTAAGATCTACGAGTCTACCGCCGTAACAAGCAAGAGGTCGTCGGATTTTGACCCCGGATCATGTGCGTATAGCATCAGTGGATATGGTAGACTACTGTATGAATGTGTTGGGATGTCCATGGTCATCCGAGGACTCCCTGGAGTTAAGATCTACGAGTCTACCGCCGTAACAAGCAAGAGGTCGTCGGATTTTGACCCCGGATCATGTGCGTATAGCATCAGTGCATATGGTAGACTACTATATGAATGTAATGGGATGTCCATGGTCATCCGAGGACTCCCTGGAGTTAAGATCTACGAGTCTACCGCCGTAAAAAGCAAGAGGTCGTCGGATTTTGACCCCGGATCATGTGCGTATAGCATCAGTGGATATGGTAGACTACTGTATGAATGTGTTGGGATGTCCATGGTCATCCGAGGACTCCCTGGAGTTAAGATCTACGAGTCTACCGCCGTAACAAGCAAGAGGTCGTCTTATTTTGACCCCGGATCTTGTGCGTATAGCATCAGTGGATATGGTAGACTACTATATGAATGTGTTGGAATGTCCATGGTCACCCAAGTCCCTGGAGTTAAGATCTACGAGTCTACCGCCGTAACAAGCAAGAGGTCGTCTTATTTTGACCCCGAATCTTGTGCGTATAGCATCAGTGGATATGGTAGACTACTATATGAATGTGTTGGGATGTCCATGGTCATCCAAGGAGTCCCTGGAGTTAAGATCTACGAGTCTACCGCCGTAACAAACAATAGGTCGCCGTTTGGCTTAAGTGGTAAGCAAGGATTTTTGTTCATCGTTCACAATTGAATATTTCGATTACTTAACATCGATTGTTTTTCTTATGCCTGTTTTTTTATTTTTCAATCAAAATTAAAGTATGTTACAGTAGCATATCATAGCTATAATCAGAAGTAACGTTACAATATATGTTCCTTCAAATCCAAAAATCAAGGATTTTTTTGTTTTTTCATCTCCTATAAATATATGTATGCCTCCATTTAAAAGTTCGTTAATTATTAAATAAACTATTCGAATCAGTTTCTAAACTCTCGAGGATGAAATTAATTCCTGCCTTCATGATGGCCTCTGAAATCTCTTACATATGTATATATATATACAATAAAAATCGATCTCGTCAAGCCTTTCGTTTGTATTCAATACCACTATTTTTTACACTTTTACTCCAGACATAATCCGCCATCATATTTGCATCGTAATGCCCTTGATATTTTTTTTCAAAATCTTTCATGTCTTGATGAAAGCGTTCTCCTTGCTCTTCTGAATATTTACCCATATTATCCTTGAATTTATTTAAATGAGAATCTAGCATATGCATCTTTTGAGACATTCTACATCCCATTTTATTGAAATTTTTAATCATGGTTCTAACAATCTGCTCATAGTTATCATCTCTGTTGTTCCCTAAAAATCCTGTAACCACTGCTTTAAAACTATTGCACGCTGCATGGCATTCTTCACTTTCTTGCAACAGTAGATCAGGAAACTCTTCAGATTTCATCAATTTTCTTATTTGAGGTCCCGTGAAAACACCTGCTGTAATTTTACTCTCTGATAACTCTGGAAATTCTTCTTTCAAATGAGCAAATGCGTCTAGTTCATGATTTAAAGCTTTAACAAATTGTTTCATCAGCCCAAGTTTAATGTGCAGTGGTGGCATTAAAATTTGTCCAGTGTTGACTATAGGTTCCCATTTTACATTGTTTTTTCCAACTTGAAAATCATGTCGTAGTGGCCATTTCTTTTTTTTTGTAATGTTTGCTGGTGTCTCGACTATCCCATAGGCAAATATAACAAGGAAACTTTGTGTAACCTCCTTGTAAACCCATTAAAAATGCAACCATTTTAAAATCCCCTATTATGACAAATTTATATCTGTCATATTCAATCAATTTCAAAAGGAGTTTTGTGTTATCGTAACTTTCTTTATCATTAACACTGTGAGCAATAGGAATTGATGGATGTTTATTCAAATCTGTACTTGCATGATTATGCAAAAGTACAGCCTTTAAAGATTTTGAAGATCCATCTATAAAAAGACGCCATTCAGACACGATCAATGGTATTTGCAATTTCTGAAATAAGCCACTCAAATTTTCACAATAACATATACCATGCTGTGATGTAAAAAAAGATGAAAATGGCATTTGACGAGCACGTTGAGAGGTTATTTTCACGTCAGGTCCAGTAAATCCCCATTGTTTTAATCGGGATAAAAGCAATTCACTTTTTGATTTAGGAAGTCCAAGAGCTCTGATTAGATCTTCTACTTCATCTATATTCAATAGTTTTGTATACACTTTAATATGAGTATTGCTAGGATTATAATCCGAGTCTGGAATACTAGGAACACTGAAGGACTCGATTGTAGTGGAACTTTTAGACTCAAGTTGCCTTTTATTAGGGAGCCCTTGGATGACCATGGACATCCCAACACATTCATATAGTAGTCTACCATATGCACTGATGCTATACACACAAGATTCGGGGTCAAAATCCGACAACCTCTTGCTTGTTACGGCGTTAGACTCGTAGATCTTAACTCCAGGGAGTCCTCGGATGACCATGGACATCCCAACACATTCATATAGTAGTCTACCATATCCACTGATGCTATACGCACATGATCTGGGGTCAAAATCCGACGACTTCTTGCTTGTTACGGCGGTAGACTCGTAGATCTTAACTCCAGGGAGTCCTCGGATGACCATGGACATCCCATTACATTCATATAGTAGTCTACCATATGCACTGATGCTATACACACAAGATCCGGGGTCAAAATCCGACTACCTCTTGCTTGTTACGGCGGTAGACTCGTAGATCTTAACTCCAGGGAGTCCTCGGATGACCATGGACATCCCAACACATTTATACAGTAGTCTACCATATCCACTGATGCTATACGCACATGATCCGGGGTCAAAATCCGACGACCTCTTGTTTGTTACGGCGGTAGACTCGTAGATCTTAACTCCAGGGAGTCCTTGGATGACCATGGACATCCCAACACATTCATATAGTAGTCTACCATATGCACTGATGCTATACGCACATGATCCGGGGTCAAAATCCGACGACCTCTTGCTTGTTACGGCGGTAGACTCGTAGATCTTAACTCCAGGGAGTCCTTGGATGACCATGGACATCCCAACACATCCATACAGTAGTCTACCATATCCATTGATGCTATACGCACATGATCCGGGGTCAAAATCCGACGACCTCTTGCTTGTTACGGCGGTAGACTCGTAGATCTTAACTCCAGGGAGTCCTTGGATGACCATGAACATCCCAACACTTTCATATAGTAGTCTACCATATGCACTGATGCTATACGCACATGATCCGGGGTCAAAATACGACGACCTCTTGCTTGCTACGGCGGTAGACTTGTAGATCTTAACTCCAGAGAGTCCTCGGATGACCATGAACATCCCAACACATTCATATAGTAGTCTATCATATGCACTGATGCTATACGCACATGATCCGGGGTCAAAATCCGACGACCTCTTGCTTGTTACGGCGGTAGACTCGTAGATCTTAACTCCAGGGAGTCCTTGGATGACCATAAACAACCCAACACATTCATACAGTAGTCTACCATATGCACTGATGCTATACACACAAGATTCGGGGTCAAAATCCGACGACCTCTTGCTTGTTACGGCGGTAGACTCGTAGATCTTAACTCCAGGGAGTCCTCGGATGACCATGGACATCCCAACACATTCATACAGTAGTCTACCATATCCACTGATGCTATACGCACATGATCTGGGGTCAAAATCCGACGACTTCTTGCTTGTTACGGCGGTAGACTCGTAGATCTTAACTCCAGGGAGTCCTCGGATGACCATGGACATCCCATTACATTCATATAGTAGTCTACCATATGCACTGATGCTATACACACAAGATCCGGGGTCATAATCCGACTACCTCTTGCTTGTTACGGCGGTAGACTCGTAGATCTTAACTCCAGGGAGTCCTCGGATGACCATGGACATCCCAACACATTCATACAGTAGTCTACCATATCCACTGATGCTATACGCACATGATCTAGGGTCAAAATCTGATGACCTCTTGCTTGTTACGGCGGTAGACTCGTAGATCTTAACTCCAGGGAGTCCTTGGATGACCATGAACATCCCAACACATTCATATAGTAGTCTACCATATGCACTGATGCTATACGCACATGATCCGGGGTCAAAATCCGACGACCTCTTGCTTGTTACGGCGGTAGACTCGTAGATCTTAACTCCAGGGAGTCCTCGGATGACCATGGACATCCCAACACATTCATATAGTAGTCTACCATATCCACTGATGCTATACGCACATGATCTGGGGTCAAAATCCGACGACCTCTTGCTTGTTACGGCGGTAGACTCGTAGATCTTAACTCCAGGGAGTCCTCGGATGACCATGGACATCCCAACACATTCATACAGTAGTCTACCATATCCACTGATGCTATACGCACATGATCTGGGGTCAAAATCCGACGACCTCTTGCTTGTTACGGCGGTAGACTCGTAGATCTTAACTCCAGGGAGTCCTTGGATGACCATGAACATCCCAACACATTCATATAGTAGTCTACCATATGCACTGATGCTATACGCACATGATCCGGGGTCAAAATCTGACGACCTCTTGCTTGTTACGGCGGTAGACTCGTAGATCTTAACTCCAGGGAGTACTTGGATGACCATGAACATCCCAACACATTCATATAGTAGTCTACCATATGCACTGATGCTATACGCACATGATCCGGGGTCAAAATCTGACGACCTCTTGCTTGTTACGGCGGTAGACTCGTAGATCTTAACTCCAGGGAGTCCTCGTATGACCATGAACATCCCAACACATTCATATAGTAGTCTACCATATGCACTGATGCTATACGCACATCATCCGGGGTCAAAATCCGACGACCTCTTGCTTGTTACGGCGGTAGACTCGTAGATCTTAACTCCAGGCAGTCCTTGGATGACCATGGACATCCCGAAGTACCCATAGACCTTTGAGATACATAAAATTTTAGTAAACAAATAAATCAAAATTTCGATCTCACTAGGTTTTTTGGCCAAATTTTCCCTAGTTTTTGTTTAATTGCATTTGAAGAACCTTCTGTTACCAAGCGGTTAATGAAAAGGAAATAGTTGCAAGGAACACCAAATCTCTATGAACCAGCCATTCACACAAGTTGTACAATTGTTATTTCGGTAAATTAAATGAATTGAATTGAAAAAATAAATCAAAAAATATGTTTTTTAAATAAATTAATTTTAAACTTTTAATATTTATTTTTTATAATCGTACAAAAAATGCTGGCTGTAGACCCCCCGAGAACTTGACAACTTTTTTATATATTTGTATTGGTTGTTTCCGTTTTGCTTAAAGGAAATGGCTATGCACCAGGCGCTTCCATATTCTTGTAGATGGCTCATATAATTGGGAGGAGACGCATGGTTTTTTTAAAATTGTTCGATTTTTTATGTTAAAAAATGTACCAACTTTTCGTCAGTCCGCGTGGACATAAAATCAAATTCTGTCCATTGCATCGGATTCGGGGATGCCTTTTCTCTCAGGAACGGATGAGATATCGTGAATCCCTTGACACAAGTTTTGTTTTGTCGAGTAGTGTTATCCGACATATCGTTGGATAGGGTATCGAAAGACCTTCTTAGAGCATAACTAAAAACTTGAAGATCTGGCAACCCTATCACTAGTTATGGTCACTTAAGTAAAATTTATTAACGTTTTGTTGTCGGATCTTAACTAGTGTGGAAAGCTTTTTATGTGTAACGGTTTTTTATATAACCCATGAATTTTGTTTTTAGCCATGCTGAAATAATTAAGCTTAACATTAAAATCGAAACTAATAAGTTTTCTTCCTAAACAACAAAATGAAACTTGTTCACAACTCTTCTGCAGCTCTCAGTAGTTCTTCCCTTCAAGCGATGTTGGATTGGATTGGATTGCGCAAAGCAATTAAGCCTTGCAGTAGCAACAATAACGAGTTTACTTGTTGTTTTCAACTGTACCGACTGGATTACCGATGCCCGGAAAGTGTTATTATCATCGTCTTCATTGCTCTCACCCTGCCACGGTCTCGGTGGCTCTGTTCTGTCCTTTTCTGGCCTGATGGTTCATCCAAGACTATCATTCGGTCATCGTTACGGATGACTTGACTTCTGCTTTAGCAACTGCTCACTTACCTGCCAAAGATACGCGCATTTCCTCTACACTGTGTCCAATTTTATCTTTAGAAAGCTTACTTGCCTGCGAGAGGAAAGCTACTGCACCTGACAACTCTAACGTCCACCCCCCGCAAACAGCTTTGAGGGGTGCAGTGTTCGCTGGGATAGTAGCAGTATGGACGGGAGTTGATTGTTCCGAAGGAAGGATGAAATAACATTTGAACTGTAAAACTTTTTCGTTGATGGTTCATATCTATCGAATATTAGATTGTTCGACTTATTTAGGCTTATTAGATTTTTAACTGGCATGTTTTCACTAAGGTATTCAAGGTATTCAAATTAATATATTTCTGTTTGATTTTTTCACATAATTTAGTCTTGGTTTCAAAACATGTCTTAAAGAGAACTGATTATAGTTTAGATCAATTTTTTAACCTTTAAATACACTTTAAAGGTTAAAAAATTACCTCTCAACAGACAAAATTCAATCATGTTCGTCTGATCACGTTGCTACCGTAGAGAAAACAGAACAGAACTTATTATTCTTTGGAACAGCAAATTTCCCAAGACAGTTGCTCCTCCTATTGTAGCACCGCAAAGCATCCAGCAGAATTCCAGACAGCATACAGCACTCGGTGGAATACGTAAGAAGTGTGAAATCAACCAGCGTAAAGCGTCTTTTCTTATCTGAATTCAATTTAATGCTAAATTGACGTTTGATTGCGGAAAGTAGTCAACCTGCAGAAAGCACCCGAAAGAAGATTAATTTCAAATCCCAAAAGCAACTTTCCAGAACCGTGCACACTCACACTAGCACACACCACGAAAACACATATATCACGTAGAGGAAATCGTCCGCCCACACAATATAAACTGCACTGAATCTGGGACAAAAAGGCTGATTTTCTCGGATGTCGCCCACCCCGTCCAGGTCCCACAATCTGTGTCATTCATTACTCAACGACTAGTACGGGCAGTGTTTGTCCAAGAGAAGAGCAGTGGACACGACGGAAGGATAGCTTTTTTATCTTCACCGGACTGAACGTTATTTTCCAGTTTTAAACCCATTCCACACAACCACTACTTCCTAAACTACTCTACTGGTACATGAGGTGGGGGTAAGATGGCCATGTCGCTTGATTTCTAGTAAACTTTTAAGAACTGCTCATCTACCTTATAAGCCACATTTGAAGATAAATTCACTGTTCTATGTTTAAAATACTCGGAACTGTTCCGCGTCATAAAATCCAATATGACTTAAATATGATGCGTTTTATTACTGCTATGTGCAACAAAATGGGAAAAAGTATCCCAGAAATACTCATTATAATTCAATTCATACACGGAAAGGTGTTTCATCTAAAATTTCACAATTCAAATTAGCTGGCTTCAAATTGGTGGAACAGTGATGTTTTTGGTTGAATCAGCCAAAATTACAGGTAAATTTTAATAATGTGTAAAAATGTGAATCTGATGAAAATTGAGTCGATTGTGGGAGGTGAAGCCACGCGGATGCTGATGCTGTGCAGGAGTGTTCGTGTTTTCAGTGTCATTTTGTTTAGATATTTCTATTGATTATTTTCCGAGTTAGTTCTGTGGAAGGTGCGAAGCCGCGTGGTTGGAGTTTTGTGTCTCTGTTGTTTTATTTGTGGTTCCATCTGGAGTATACTTTTTTAATTATTGTTATTTTTTACAGCTTCCTGGAATCATCTTGAGTATATTTGTTACATTTATTATATTTATTATTATTAAAAACTATATGCTTATTAGAAATACACTACAAACTCACACTTACACTTACAAACTTCCAATACATTTAATACATTACGCATTACGCATTCAACCATTTTCATCGATCCGAAGAAAATCTCCTAACCCCCTTTCGAAACCTCCCAAAAATATTCCGTTCACTTTAAAAAGTCGCGTGGGATCCCCGCACTTTTGCTACTACACACCAAAAAAAAAGTTGAATTTTGGAATGTTGAAAATTTGGTAGGTTGAATATTACATCTTTTTAGTTAAATATTACCAAAATATGTGTAAAAATGTGAACCTGATTAATATTCACCAGAAAGTGATGAAAATTCATCATTTTCTGATGTAATATTACACATTTTTTTTACAAAAAATCTGTCACCATTTCCAGATGAATATTACCATTTTTCTGTGTTGTGAACAACAAAAACATTCCCTCCCAAATCCTCACGGGACAGTATGGGCGTAGCCTTAGGGCACAGTGTGGAAATTTACGTTCTTCGATATTTTTGGTTGTTTAAAATATTCAATTGACCAATGTGGCACCCCCTACAGCGTAGTACAGACCCGTTATGCTATGCTACACAGAAAAAAAAAGTTGAATTTTGGAATGTTGAAAATTTGGTAGGTTGAATATTACCTCTGAGTAATATTACATAAAAAATGTGTAAAAATGTGAACCTGATGAATATTCATCAAAAACTGATGAAAATTCATCACTTTCTGGGGTAAAATTAATCATTTTTTTCGACACAAAATCTGTCACCATTTCCTGATGAATATTACCATAATTTTTTTTTCTGTGTATGCTGTGCTAAATGTGAACCTGATGAAAATTTACCAGAAACTGATGAAAATTCTCCAGTTTCTGGTGTAATATTGAACACTGTTTTTTTGACACAAAATCTGTCACCATTCCCAAATGAATATTACCATCACTTTTTTCTGTGTATAAAAAAGGTTTTTAATATTTGTTATGACAATTTTGCATTTTTCATTGAATGACCACTTAACCCGCTCAATCCCTATAGTTCTAGAAACCCAGAGTGCTGCAAGAGGCCAGATAATCCTTTTGACCGTAGCCGTCGTCAACTGGCCACAGCAAATACTGCTGAGCTTCTTCTTCCAGAGTGCAAAGGATGCCACTCCCAGAAGGCCTGCGCTTGGCCAATTGCCGAAGCGGATCCAAGTATTTTGGATGAGTGGAGCTTGCAGCAGCACTAGTGTAATGCAGGCTTGCGGAAAGAAAAATACCTCAAGTGACTACTTGTTGTGACAAAACTTGGAAACAGAGGAGCAGACATTTCATTCAAAAGGGATGGATACTTTAAGGGATTGGAACTAAAGCTGCAGGGAGGTAGTGATAAATTCAAAACTGACTTTTTTTTCTCTTCATTCATTGATGTCACTATTCTATTCGATAGAATTGAATTTTAGCAAATTCCTTGGCATTAAATACACTGACCTACAAAAATTGACCAACACTGCTGCGCAGGCTCGACTTGAAGGTAAGCATGATGTTTGTGGTCCCCAGAAACACGTGCACTTAGATTTAATTTTTTTTAATATTAAGACTGGGCCGAATGGGTTTTCTCCACAGTTTGTATGGAGAATTAGGGTGGTGCGTCGCTCTTGCATACAACCAAAAATTGCGTGCAATATGAGGGAGTAGCGAATAGCACTAATTCTCTATATACACTTTTATGAAAAATCATTTGGCCCTGTGTTTCGTTTCTGTTTCTGAGGACCCCTAACTTCATGCTTCCCCTTGAGTTGAGTCTGCGCAGAAAATCTGTTGGTCGGTAATATAATTTTAAATTTGGCATAAAGGCACTGAAACCACTTTGTCACAAAGCAATAAGTACTTTGGTAGAAAAAAAAGTAAATCTTTCCCTGTTCGTGAGGGGAACACCCGTGAAGAGTATCGGGGCCGGCATTTACAAAGCGGATTCAGTGATGTTAATGTTAACATGTTAAGGTTAATGTCAACATAGGTTGTCTTCCTAAGGTGCCTTGATAAGGTCCAGTTTGTGACGATACACTACCTTCCCTTTACTAAGCAATCGAATCCAGAAGGGAAAAGAACACTCCATGTAATATCATATTGAACCTCCAAAAGCCCCAGTTGCATACCATATTCCATAGACGCCCGTAATGATTGCACTTTATTACAGAGTAGCTCAAAGTAGATTAACTGTCACTGTACAAAATACACAGAATAGCTCCAAACTCCCTACTGGTATAGTGAAGTCAATTGAAAACACATTTATTCATTATCACTGTTAACAGTAAATTATGGCACGCTGCCACCGTCTCATCCCCCCTCCCTAATGGTATCGAATAGCCATTTATTTTCATTTAAATTCGCTCATTCTTGCGTCCATCGAAGCCCTGCTGAGCGACCGGATTTATCCATTCATGAAGGTTTAGTCAATGTGGTAGCGGTACTGTGGTAGAGTATTGCGAAATGGGAATGAGCACATGTTAATAATGGGGCAAGCTCTCCGTTCATTCGCATTCTCCCACTAAGCGGGATTTAACATTTGGCGATAATAATTGCTGGCGGGTAATGCGATTTGAACTCATTTTGCAGTGGCGTTCGTTCTCTTGCAAAAACCGCCCGACGGGAAATCAAGTTGACTTACCAGCAGCGTTACACGGGGTGGGTTAAAATAAATTAAATTAATTAATATGCAACTTGATGCAAATCATTTGATTCAATCTTATCTATCTAATTTAACACAAACGCAACCAGTTCGAATAACATGTAGGGGAACTATGCCCTTTCTCAGCCTATTTCTATTATCAGCCTATCAGCACTTTGGTCCTGAATTACAGCTTTCATAAAGTGTTTTTTACTTTTCCAAAGTAACAAATAGCTCAAATAAAAGTGAGCAAGCAACTCTCCATTGTTGATACATCTGAAAATGTTGATTTAATAGCGGAAAACGGCAAAAGTGATGAGAATTGGTCGAACGCCTTAGAGTGATTAAAGTGGGTATATTTCCCCTAGTTTGATTACGCCCCATGTTCTTTCTTGTCATTATTATTGATTGCGGTACTTCCAAGACCAAAAGAAACGTATTACACTCAAGTGCCAAGCATGCCAAATTTTCTGAATGGATCACATTTTACAGAATCTACAGAAGAGTGTGTGGTTTGGATTAGTAGTTGTTGTCAATGTCTTGAATATAATGAAAATAGGACCGAATCAATATTCGATTAAATGTAAAAATGTAAAACAATTTGAAGTAAATAAATGAATGTAAACAGTTAATAATAAAACGAAAAATACAATAAAGATAAAGAGCATTTAGCCATATCACGTAGAATGTAAATGAAATGTAGGTAATTATTATAAGAAAGTTCAATAAAGACATATATTTAATTAAAAAAAAGGACCGAATCAACCTTAGTGAATTCCTTGCCAATAAATAAAATTGTTATTTTAGAGTTTTCTATAAATGCAATGGAATCATCTTAAACAACCATGCGCGTCCTCTTATTTTTACTACCCTCATAGATAAACGTGGTTGCGCAATGGTGGCTTAAGCATAGCATTTTTGCCGAAATTTACAGTTTTATTTATTATCAGGCAAAAAATATGCTCCGCGACATTTTTTTTTTTTTCAATTTACGGTGAAAGTGCGTTAAATTAATAGCGAGTTCTTCCCCGCACGATGGGCAGGAACACCCGCGGCCGTGGCAGCTCGAGTGCATCTCGAGGACGTGGCCGGGACAGTTCCTGCAACAGCATCGGGAAGACCTCCTCGTCCGGCTCCAAACGGTCATCACATCTGCTGAAGCTGCCATCCAACTACGTACCTGCTCGTAGCCCCATGCGTACGCGTGGATCGGTAGCACTCGTTAAACCGCATCATCCAGTGGAATGTCCACTAACAAGCCGGGAACTTCCTCGACGGTTCCAACCTCAAATGGATTCGCTGTGTTGTCTGATGACAACAATGAAGACGACGACGACGACGTCAGTGGTGGCGATGGTGTTACTACTACACCGTCGCAGGCTAAGGGCACTTCCACCGCTGGGGAGCAAAGGGGTAGAAAATCGAACAAAAAAATGCCACCGATTACAGTGCCTGGTCGCCCGGCTGTTGTAATCGATGAAGCATTGGCGGAAACATTGGACGACTGTGAATACGTCATGCGTAATAATAAGTCGTCTGTAAACATCATCATAAGCGATCGTCCGCGTTTCGAAAAAGTGCTGAAAACGCTGAAAGATGCGAGTTTTCAGTACTACACTCATGATTCGCCGGTCAAGGTAGTACTTTCTGGGTTCCCGATCCAAGTGCCGCCTAAGGAGTTCGTGGATGTAATTCTTGCGAAAAAATAATTTATCCCCGTGAAGCTAAAGTGCTCTCGCATAAAGTTACAATGACCGGAGATCAGATTCTCTGGCTGCTGAACTTCGAACGCGGTTCAATCAAGATACAGGACCTGCGCAAAGTCAAGTCGCTGGAAGGTTTCGTGGTTAGCTGGAGAATCTTCAGCAAGCGGCCTTCCGATGCTGCCCAATGTCACCGATGTCAACGTTTTGGACACGGTTCCCGGAACTGCACTTTGGCGCCGCCCGCCTCACGGCTGCATGCACGCTGCCCAAGAAAGCATCCCTTGGAAAGGACAACCAAGCCAGGCAGAACAAGCGGAACGTAAAGTGTGCTAACTGTGAGGGTAACCACACGGCCAACTACAGCGGGTGCACCGCTAGGAAGACCTACCTGATGCGCTGGAGAAGAGGAAAAAACCAGCACCATATTCCTCAAGAACTTCGACAGGTCAACCCTCGACCGAAAACCGTCAAACAAATCCTCCTGGATTTGGGCGTACTTACGCCAACGCCAACGGCCTAGCGGTAATGGTCCAACCCCGGATAGCAACAGTGATGGTGATTTATTCACCCTCACCGAGTTCCTCTCCCTCGCGAGAGACATGTATACGCGACTCAACACTTGCCGAAACAAGCTGGAGCAGTTCTTCGCGCTTCACGAGCTGATGGGGAAGTACATATGCCCTGCATAGGTGCAAGCTCACACTCTTTTTTCTGTGATATATATTTAAGCTTTCCTATCCTCCTTCTCTTTCCATAGTAATAGTAGCAGTTATTTTAGAAAGTTTTTTCTGCTCTCGCTTATTCGAAATTTATATCATCAAATGATTGTATCTGAAATAATTTGTAGCTGTAAGAATCTCCAAAACTCTGCATCCTGTAATAAGTTAAGGAGTTACATACATCTAGAAAATCACAAAATTTCATATTACAGAAATTTATTAAATCTACTTAAAAGATGATTTTCTATCACTCCTGAAAGTTTCATGAAGATATTTCATGATTTAACTTAGTTAGAGACGATTTAAGCTCAGAATTTTGCCAAGCGCAAAGCAAACTGTCTAACTTTCTGAGCGTTTTTCTCTGAACACCAAGTTGATTTACGATGCCACGATATCTCGAGATGGGACGGACATATCCCGTGTGCATGACGAAGCCCGATTTAAAAATTTTGAATTTTCAAAAAATACAAAAATCAAAAACTGGCGATTTTTTATATGAAAAACAGAAAAATATTTTTATCTTTTTTTTTAAATAAACTTTTTGAAAATCGGCCTTCGTCATGCACACGGAACCGGTTTAACGAGTCTGCACCAACATTTTGAGCCGATTTGGTCGAAGCAATGTTGAGATATCGTGGCACCCGTTTTTTGGAACTGCTAACTTCAACAAGCTATACCTCGGCAATGATACAACCAAATGTCTTCAAATTTGTTTTGTTAATAGATGAAAATGTATATTTTTATGCCCTTAAAACAGATTTTGAAAAAAGTTTAAGTATGTGCTCAACCAACCTTCGACATTTTTGCCGATTTACATGTATATAACCCCTTAAGCATATTGTATTCTGATTAGTACAACAAATAAACATGAGTTGAATTTAATTGAATTGAATTGAATATATTATCAGGGAATTCACTTAAACTCAATTCCGTCAATTATTATTATTATTATTATTAATAAATTTCAAAGATGGTGATTTATGTTATAATTTCAAATCGAAACCCACGACACGACTCTGGTCTCAATGCAATCGTACAGCTCAGTATGAGACAACAAACAACAGACAGTTTCCGCCATAAAGGATGCACCCGTAAGCGAAAATGTGGTTAAACCTGCCTGCTGCATAATACGATAAATTTCTAATAACATTAACGATAATTGATCCATAAATAAAACCGCGAAGGAACGCAGCATTGGCGGCGTAGATGTGTGTTCTTCGCACACTCTCTTATTGCGCTCGAACACAAGTACAAGAAGAAGGGCTCCCTGATAAAATCAATATCAGCCGCGCTTCTGAGGCTGAAATTACCCTATGGCCGCTTCGCTCTGTCCTGTCCCGCGCCACGGATTAACCTTTGGGTCGGTCGTGACGGGGACCCCGTTTTGTACGTGGTCAGGTTTTATGTGCAGCCCTCAGCCCCGGCCTATCGGATCGGCTGGTCCTTAATCGATTTGTGTTCCTCGGCGCGTCGGGCGACTGGGTTGGACACATGTTCACTTGATGGGTACCCCCCTTTTTCGGAACGAGCGGTTTGCAGATTTGTAGCGGGACACACACACAAACGTGTGATTTATCGGTGGAATGTGTGAAATAAACATGCAATTTTTTATGATTAACGATCGCCAACGGCTGCTGCCGTCGTTGTTGGTACCGATGGTGCAGCAGTAATGCGGAAGTGTTTTGTTCGCGTAACGATACCTTAAGCGACTATTTTTTATTTGAAGTATAATTGGTTGAATTGAGAAATAAAAAATAGCATTGAAATTTTCGGCTCACCAGAAATAATGACAACATTGCAAGTCGATTATAGGAAATATAAAAATAGAATTATTAACATTTACTGATTACACAAAAATTACAAAACTAGACATTTTTAACTTGATGTCAGTAAACGTTTCAGTTTCGTCAATGTATGATAGATTTGAGCTCACTAAATACGCTTGATCAGCATTAAAGAGGCCTTGCAAAGTTGCGAACTGGTGGTGTTTGGTTCCTATGTTTCAATTGAGATTCATGGAGCCATTTTTGGAGGAATAACAACTACGACACATAACAATCAGGTTATCAAACGTAATTTTTAATGCTTATATTGAAAAAAACATAAAACATTGAAGTAAGACATGATAGCACAATATCGACGATGCTCTATACATAAGCTGGCGTGCAAAAGCTACTTTTGCCACCGTACGTTCCAAATGGGAAGAAAATCTTCTCTAACGTAAAATCATGTCCACAGCCAGAACGATGCGCTCGCGTTGATTCCATTAGCCCTAAACAAAAAAATAATAGACTCGACGAGCTCGAGCGCTCAACAACTCCATTCGGAGTGGCGAAATGGGATTGCTCGTTCGTACTGTCCAACCTCTTGAGAGAATGGGGTACCAAAACAAGTTCTAGCACACGAATTGCAAGAGAAGAAGCTGCATAATGAAATTGAGTGGTTTTACCTTTCCTCCAGTTTTAACGATATTCTACTCTGCCGATGGTAGGTATGTGCGCTTCCCTCAAAACTGTCGCCGTTCTGAATAGGTGAGTAGTTTCCCTTTTGGACAACCTCCCCCCCCCCCCCCTCACCCCTCCTCATCATTCTAACATAGATACTGCAGTGATGGCGTGGGAAAGTGGCATTCCTCTCACACCCACAGCCTCCCCAAAAATAGTTCGTGGTGTGAACATTTTCCTATTTTGATCACGTTCACATTCCAAGATGTGTTGTTTTGCATTTCTTTTCCATAGTTGTACCTCGGCGCGACGGTTGAGGTAACCAACTCTGGGGTAAATTTTTATCCGTTCTCTGAAACTCTCGGGATTCAACTGATGAAGCCACTTCCTATGTATAGATGATCAATTTCCATTGCATCCATTCGTATTGGGCACGTTGGCAGCTTATTTTGGTTCCGTCAAGTATAATTTGATGGAATTTTATTCGAGCTTTTCATTTATAATACAAAAGATATAAAGGCACTTGCGAATTTAACATGTTTTTACAAGTCCCCATAGATTGAAAAAAATCATTTCTTAAATTTCATGGCTTTATTTAAAAAAAAAATGCTTAAGGGGTTACATACATGTAAATCGGCAAAAAAGTCAGAGGTTGGTGTGAGCATACACTTAATATTATTTAAAATCTGTTTTCAGGGCATTAAAATATACATTTTTATCTTTTATCAAAACAAATTAGAAGACATTTGGTTGTATCATTGCCAAGATATAGCTATTTGAAGTTAGCAGTTTCAAAAAACGGGTGCCACGATATCTCAACACTGCCTTGACCAAATCGGCTGAAAATTTTCGTGAAGACTCGTTAAACCGGTCCTGTGTGCATGACGAAGGCCGAGTTTCAAAAAACTTATTTAAAAAAAAGATAAAAATATTTTTTTCAAAATCGGGCTTCGTCATGCACACGGGATTTGTCTCCAGAGTCTTCACCCGGAATTTCAGCCAATTTGGTCCATCCCATCTCGAGATATCGTGGCACCCGTAAATCAACTCGGTGTTTAGAGAAAAAACGCTCAGAAAGTTTGACAGTCCGCTTTGCGCACGGCAAAATGTTGAGCTTAAAATCGTCTCTAACTAAGTTAAATTATGAAATATCTTCATGAAACTTTCAGGAGTGATTGAAAATCATCTTTTTAGTGGATTCAATAAATTTTCTGTAATATGAAATTTTGTGATATTCTACATGTATGTAACCCCTGAATCCACCTTCAGGTCGCGTGGTCGTGCTATGTTGTGAAACGTCGATTTTTGGCCAAATTTAGTTAAAGGCCATTTTGTGCAGCTTTCGACGTTAACAGATTCCCAAAATTCGATTACATCTCCAGATTTTCCACAAAAATGGGAAAAACTCAGTGCATTGTTTTCACTCGTTTAAGGCAGAAGTTTCGATATCTTGACACACCCTGAAAATTGCTGCAAATGTGAAAACCGGTCAAATGGAATTCAGTCAGAGGACGTATTGTCACACGTACATGCCGACAACTGTAAACACCGGGACCAAATTCAACCACATTTCGGGACAATGCACAAAAACAACTTGTTTGATATTATGTTCATTGCACACAAATGAAAATCGCTCGTTTAATGCTAGAATTTTAAGGCTCAAGTATTTTTTTACCTCTTCCCTCCTTCGCACCATCCAACCCAAAATTCGTTGATTTTTTTTTTCTTTTTTTGCGAGCATTTCATCAAAAATACATTTTGGACAGAATCCATCAGACTTCAATTTGCACTTGCTGAAGAGGACGTTATTTGGAAGTTCAACATCTCGTCTGGTCACGACAGGTGGATGAACAGCAGCGTGAACGTTTTTTTTTTTTTTTTGTTCATAACTTATTTTTATTAGGTCCTTTTAGGTGCTGCGACCAGGTTAGGACGCGCCATGTGTCAGCAAGTGTGCGATCACGTCAATCTGTTCCTCGGGTGTCTTGCACTGCGCCTCAAGCGAACTCTGTATTCTCGGTAAATGGTCCACAGCTCCGACTCGCTGTACAGCTTTCGTTCACCTTGTTGCTCCTTCGGGGGTGCACCGGTGCCGGCGCCAGTATTTTCTCGACTTTTTCCTGCGGGACGAGGATGTCTATCTTTCAGCTCGACTGTCGGTACCCTCACAGCTGCTGCACCTGGGCTTGAGATGGCAGTTACTGGTTCCGTGACCGAACTGCAAGCAGTTCTTGCACTGGGTCACGTGCGGTTCTTTGTTCCGGTAGGCCACCCACCGGACGACGACTGTTCTCATTTTCTTCACCTTCATACTCAACTCCTTGATACTGGTGTGCCCCTTGGGGAAGAGCACGATGAAAGGCGTCTCATCGATGGTGAGAAGCTGCTGCTTCCGCCTGATGGCGTGTACTGCCACACGGAACAAAATCCGGTTTGCGGAATCGCAAACTTTGCTTCCGATTTGCTCTAAAAATCGAAAATCTCGGTTTGCACTCGTCAGCAGGAAGCATTGCTTCCGATATCGCAAACCAGTTTCCACGATATCGCAAACGTAACGCAGTAACGCATACCCCGGCAAAAGCACGCAGCACGCAGCCACTTCAGTATTTACCTTTTTGAACTGACCGTTGGTGCTCGATATTTGGATAGAAATAAAAAGAAGAAGAAGAGGTTTCCATTTTGTTTTAAGTTTTTATTTACTTTTTCATATTTAACGAAACTGCATGAGTGAATGCTATGATTGTGGCAACGGTTCGAACGAGGGGCGATGTTTTATCTGGCAGAGAAAACCGGCCTCGACCGTGGTGCAGCTGGATACTGCCGTCGCCGCCTTTGACACGTTGCTCCCCGTGATGTGAGTTCCGGTGCTAGCAGTAGCAGGAGACGTGGCCGCCGTACACCCGTTGATGCTCCACTTGCCAAAGTCTTTGTGGCTGGCACCGTGATCGCGCCGCGGATGCTTTTGATGCTGATGATGTCAGCGTTTTGCGTTTTGCGCAGCAGAGTATGCGACTTCCGGTTGGCAGCCTACGCCTTGTCTAGATCTTTCTCGTACTCGGTGACGTCGGCGGCGGAGCCACACGGATATAGGGGCTGCTGGGACCGGTGCAGCGTGCTCGTTCCGGCGATCTGGTTGATTTCCGGCGCTGGCTTCAGACTCAGTTCCATGGCACCGCACAGCGAGCTGGCACTTCCCTTGAGCGGATTCGCGTACCACCGGAAGTTCTCCTGGTTCTGGAGGTTGTTGCTCTTTTCCCCTTCGTGCCTTCGGGAAAGGGGTCATAGTGCCGACTCAGGTTCATAACACTCGATGGAAACGAAGGAGCCATTCAAAATCCGAACTTCACCTCGAGGATTGACTTGAGCGCTAGGAAACCGTCCGCCTGGAACTCCGCCAGCAGTATAGGATGTTTGCTGAAATCACGCTGCAATTGCGAGGCAGACTGCGGAAGAGAACACAACAATAAATTTCAATTATCGTCATAATATCGTCATAATAAAAAAATCAAAGGTTCAAAACTCAAAATTCAAAAATTCAAAAATTCTAAAATTTCAAAATTCTAAAATTCTAAAATTCTAAAATTCTAAAATTCTAAAATTCTAAAATTCTAAAATTCTAAAATTCTAAAATTCTAAAATTCTAAAATTCTAAAATTCTAAAATTCTAAAATTCTAAAATTCTAAAATTCTAAAATTCTAAAATTCTAAAATTCTAAAATTCTAAAATTCTAAAATTCTAAAATTCTAAAATTCTAAAATTCTAAAATTCTAAAATTCTAAAATTCTAAAATTCTAAAATTCTAAAATTCTAAAATTCTAAAATTCTAAAATTCTAAAATTCTAAAATTCTAAAATTCTAAAATTCTAAAATTCTAAAATTCTAAAATTCTAAAATTCTAAAATTCTAAAATTCTAAAATTCTAAAATTCTAAAATTCTAAAATTCTAAAATTCTAAAATTCTAAAATTCTAAAATTCTAAAATTCTAAAATTCTAAAATTCTAAAATTCTAAAATTCTAAAATTCTAAAATTCTAAAATTCTAAAATTCTAAAATTCTAAAATTCTAAAATTCTAAAATTCTAAAATTCGAAAATTCTAAAATTCTAAAATTCTAAAATTCTAAAATTCTAAAACTCTAAAATTCTAAAATTCTAAAATTCTAAAATTCTAAAATTCTAAAATTCTAAAATTCTAAAATTCTAAAATTCTAAAATTCTAAAATTATAAAATCCTAAAATTCTAAAATTCTGAAATTCTGAAATTCTAAAATTCTAAAATTCTAAAATTCTAAAATTCTAAAATTCTAAAATTCTAAAATTCTAAAATTCTAAAATTCTAAAATTCTAAAATTCTAAAATTCTAAAATTCTAAAATTCTAAAATTCTAAAATTCTAAAATTCTAAAATTCTAAAATTCTAAAATTCTAAAATTCTAAAATTCTAAAATTCTAAAATTCTAAAATTCTAAAATTCTAAAATTCTAAAATTCTAAAATTCTAAAATTCTAAAATTCTAAAATTCTAAAATTCTAAAATTCTAAAATTCTAAAATTCTAAAATTCTAAAATTCTAAAATTCTAAAATTCTAAAATTCCAAAATTCATAAATTATAAAATTCTAAAATTCTAAAATTCTAAAATTCTAAAATTCTAAAATTCTAAAATTCTAAAATTCTAAAATTCTAAAATTCTAAAATTCTAAAATTCTAAAATTCTAAAATTCTAAAATTCTAAAATTCTAAAATTCTAAAATTCTAAAATTCTAAAATTCTAAAATTCTAAAATTCTAAAATTCTAAAATTCTAAAATTCTAAAATTCTAAAATTCTAAAATTCTAAAATTCTAAAATTCTAAAATTCTAAAATTCTAAAATTCTAAAATTCTAAAATTCTAAAATTCTAAAATTCTAAATTCTAAAATTCTAAAATTCTAAAATTCTAAAATTCTAAAATTCTAAAATTCTAAAATTCTAAAATTCTAAAATTCTAAAATTCTAAAATTCTAAAATTCTAAAATTCTAAAATTCTAAAATTCTAAAATTCTAAAATTCTAAAATTCTAAAATTCTAAAATTCTAAAATTCTAAAATTCTAAAATTCTAAAATTCTAAAATTCTAAAATTCTAAAATTCTAAAATTCTAAAATTCTAAAATTCTAAAATTCTAAAATTCTAAAATTCTAAAATTCTAAAATTCTAAAATTCTAAAATTCTAAAATTCTAAAATTCTAAAATTCTAAAATTCTAAATTCTAAAATTCTAAAATTCTAAAATTCTAAAATTCTAAAATTCTAAAATTCTAAAATTCTAAAATTCTAAAATTCTAAAATTCTAAAATTCTAAAATTCTAAAATTCTAAAATTCTAAAATTCTAAAATTCTAAAATTCTAAAATTCTAAAATTCTAAAATTCTAAAATTCTAAAATTCTAAAATTCTAAAATTCTAAAATTCTAAAATTCTAAAATTCTAAAATTCTAAAATTCTAAAATTCTAAAATTCTAAAATTCTAAAATTCTAAAATTCTAAAATTCTAAAATTCTAAAATTCTAAAATTCTAAAATTCTAAAATTCTAAAATTCTAAAATTCTAAAATTCTAAAATTCTAAAATTCTAAAATTCTAAAATTCTAAAATTCTAAAATTCTAAAATTCTAAAATTCTAAAATTCTCAAATTCTCAAATTCTAAAATTCTATAATTCTAAAATTCTAAAATTCTAAAATTCTAAAATTCTAAAATTCTAAAATTTTAAAATTCTAAAATTCTAAAATTCTAAAATTCTAAAATTCTAAAAAGATTTAAAAAAAACTTCAAAAGATTCAAAAAAATCAACAAATTTAAAAAATGCAAAAAGTTTAAAAATTAAAAAAAAACTATATCTAAAAAATTCTAAAAATTCTAAAAATTCTACAAATTCTAAAAATTCTAAAAATTCTAAAAATTCTAAAAATTCTAAAAATTCTAAAAATTCTAAAAATTCTAAAAATTCTAAAAATTCTAAAAATTCTAAAAATTCTAAAAATTCTAAAAATTCTAAAAATTCTAAAAATTCTAAAAATTCTAAAAATTCTAAAAATTCTAAAAATTCTAAAAATTCTAAAAATTCTAAAAATTCTAAAAATTCTAAAAATTCTAAAAATTCTAAAAATTCTAAAAATTCTAAAAATTCTAAAAATTCTAAAAATTCTAAAAATTCTAAAAATTCTAAAAATTCTAAAAATTCTAAAAATTCTAAAAATTCTAAAAATTCTAAAAATTCTAAAAATTCTAAAAATTCTAAAAATTCTAAAAATTCTAAAAATTCTAACAATTCTAAAAATTCTAAAAATTCTAACAATTCTAAAAATTCTAAAAATTCTAAAATTCTAAAAATTCTAAAAATTCTAAAAATTCTAAAAATTCTAAAAATTCTAAAAATTTTAAAAATTCTAAAAATTCTAAAAATTCTAAAAATTCTAAAAATTCTAAAAATTCTAAAAATTCTAAAAATTCTAAAAATTCTAAAAATTCTAAAAATTCTAAAAATTCTAAAAATTCTAAAAATTCTAAAAATTCTAAAAATTCTAAAAATTCTTAAAAATTCTTAAAAATTCTAAAAATTCTAAAAATTCTAAAAATTCAAAAAATTCAAAAAATTCAAAAAATTCAAAAAATTCAAAAAATTCAAAAAATTCAAAAAATTCAAAAAATTCAAAAAATTCAAAAAATTCAAAAAATTCTAAAAGTTCTAAAAATTCTAAAAATTTTAAAAAAATTAAAAATTCAAAAAATTCTAAAAGTTCTAAAAATTCTAAAAATTTTAAAATTTTTAAAAATTCTAAAAATTCTAAATTTTTTAAAAATTCTAAAAATTCTAAAAAATTTAAAAATTCTAAAAATCTTAAAAATTTTAAAAATTCTAAAAATTCTAAAAATTCTAAAAATTCTAAAATTTTTAAAAATTCTAAAAATTCTAAAAATTCTAAAAAATCCAAAAATTTTAAAAATTCTAAAAATTCTAAAAATTCTAAAAATTTTAAAAATTCTAAAAATTCTAAAAATTTTAAAAATTCTAAAAATTTTAAAAATTCTAAAAATTCTAAAAATATTAAAAATTCTAAAAATTCTAAAAATTCTAAAAATTCTAATAATTCTAAAAATTCTAAAAATTCTAAAAATTCTAAAAATTCTAAAAATTCTAAAAATTCTAAAAATTCTAAAAATTCTAAAAATTCTAAAAATTCTAAAAATTCTAAAAATTCTAAAAATTCTAAAAATTCTAAAAATTCTAAAAATTCTAAAAATTCTAAAAATTCTAAAAATTCTAAAAATTCTAAAAATTCTAAAAATTCTAAAAATTCTAAAAATTCTAAAAATTCTAAAAATTCTAAAAATTCTAAAAATTCTAAAAATTTTAAAAATTCTAAAAATTCTAAAAATTCTAAAAATTCTAAAAATTCTAAAAATTCTAAAAATTCTAAAAATTCTAAAAATTCTAAAAATTCTAAAAATTCTAAAAATTTTAAAAATTTTAAAAATTCTAAAAATTCTAAAAATTCTAAAAATTCTAAAAATTCTAAAAATTCTAAAAATTTTAAAAATTCTAAAAATTCTAAAAATTCTAAAAATTCTAAAAATTCTAAAAATTCTAAAAATTCTAAAAATTCTAAAAATTCTAAAAATTCTAAAAATTCTAAAAATTCTAAAAATTCTAAAAATTCTAAAAATTCTAAAAATTCTTAAAAATTCTTAAAAATTCTAAAAATTCTAAAAATTCTAAAAATTCAAAAAATTCAAAAAATTCAAAAAATTCAAAAAATTCAAAAAATTCAAAAAATTCAAAAAAATCAAAAAATTCAAAAAATTCAAAAAATTCTAAAAGTTCTAAAAATTCTAAAAATTTTAAAAAAATTAAAAATTCAAAAAATTCTAAAAATTCTAAATTTTTTAAAAATTCTAAAAATTCTAAAAAATTTAAAAATTCTAAAAATCTTAAAAATTTTAAAAATTCTAAAAATTCTAAAAATTCTAAAAATTCTAAAATTTTTAAAAATTCTAAAAATTCTAAAAATTCTAAAAAATCCAAAAATTTTAAAAATTCTAAAAATTCTAAAAATTCTAAAAATTTTAAAAATTCTAAAAATTCTAAAAATTTTAAAAATTCTAAAAATTTTAAAAATTCTAAAAATTCTAAAAATATTAAAAATTCTAAAAATTCTAAAAATTCTAAAAATTCTAATAATTCTAAAAATTCTAAAAATTCTAAAAATTCTAAAAATTCTAAAAATTCTAAAAATTCTAAAAATTCTAAAAATTCTAAAAATTCTAAAAATTCTAAAAATTCTAAAAATTCTAAAAATTCTAAAAATTCTAAAAATTCTAAAAATTCTAAAAATTCTAAAAATTCTAAAAATTCTAAAAATTCTAAAAATTCTAAAAATTCTAAAAATTCTAAAAATTCTAAAAATTCTAAAAATTCTAAAAATTTTAAAAATTCTAAAAATTCTAAAAATTCTAAAAATTCTAAAAATTCTAAAAATTCTAAAAATTCTAAAAATTCTAAAAGTTCTAAAAATTCTAAAAATTCTAAAAATTTTAAAAATTTTAAAAATTCTAAAAATTCTAAAAATTCTAAAAATTCTAAAAATTCTAAAAATTCTAAAAATTCTAATAATTCTAAAAATTCTAAAAATTCTAAAAATTCTAAAAATTCTAAAAATTCTAAAAATTCTAAAAATTCTAAAAATTCTAAAAATTCTAAAAATTCTAAAAATTCTAAAAATTCTAAAAGTTCTAAAAATTCTAAAAATTCTAAAAATTTTAAAAATTTTAAAAATTCTAAAAATTCTAAAAATTCTAAAAATTCTAAAAATTCTAAAAATTCTAAAAATTCTAAAAATTCTAAAAATTCTAATAATTCTAAAAATTCTAAAAATTCTAAAAATTCTAAAAATTCTAAAAATTCTAAAAATTCTAAAAATTCTAAAAATTCTAAAAATTCTAAAAATTCTAAAAATTCTAAAAATTCTAAAAATTCTAAAAATTCTAAAAATTCTAAAAATTCTAAAAATTCTAAAAATTCTAAAAATTCTAAAAATTCTAAAAATTCTAAAAATTCTAAAAATTCTAAAAATTCTAAAAATTCTAAAAATTCTAAAAATTCTAAAAATTCTAAAAATTCTAAAAATTCTAAAAATTCTAAAAATTCTAAAAATTCTAAAAATTCTAAAAATTCTAAAAATTCTAAAAATTCTAAAAATTCTAAAAATTCTAAAAATTCTAAAAATTCTAAAAATTCTAAAAATTCTAAAAATTCTAAAAATTCTAAAAATTCTAAAAATTCTAAAAATTCTAAAAATTCTAAAAATTCTAAAAATTCTAAAAATTCTAAAAATTCTAAAAATTCTAAAAATTCTAAAAATTCTAAAAATTCTAAAAATTCTAAAAATTCTAAAAATTCTAAAAATTCTAAAAATTCTAAAAATTCTAAAAATTCTAAAAATTCTAAAAATTCTAAAAATTCTAAAAATTCTAAAAATTCTAAAAATTCTAAAAATTCTAAAAATTCTAAAAATTCTAAAAATTCTAAAAATTCTAAAAATTCTAAAAATTCTAAAAATTCTAAAAATTCTAAAAATTCTAAAAATTCTAAAAATTCTAAAAATTCTAAAAATTCTAAAAATTCTAAAAATTCTAAAAATTCTAAAAATTCTAAAAATTCTAAAAATTCTAAAAATTCTAAAAATTCTAAAAATTCTAAAAATTCTAAAAATTCTAAAAATTCTAAAAATTCTAAAAATTCTAAAAATTCTAAAAATTCTAAAAATTCTAAAAATTCTAAAAATTCTAAAAATTCTAAAAATTCTAAAAATTCTAAAAATTCTAAAAATTCTAAAAATTCTAAAAATTCTAAAAATTCTAAAAATTCTAAAAATTCTAAAAATTCTAAAAATTCTAAAAATTCTAAAAATTCTAAAAATTCTAAAAATTCTAAAAATTCTAAAAATTCTAAAAATTCTAAAAATTCTAAAAATTCTAAAAATTCTAAAAATTCTAAAAATTCTAAAAATTCTAAAAATTCTAAAAATTCTAAAAATTTTAAAAATTCTAAAAATTCTTAAAATTTCTTAAAAATTCTAAAAATTCTAAAAATTCTAAAAATTCAAAAAATTCAAAAAATTCAAAAAATTCAAAAAATTCAAAAAATTCAAAAAATTCAAAAAATTCAAAAAATTCAAAAAATTCAAAAAATTCTAAAAGTTCTAAAAATTCTAAAAATTTTAAAAAAATTAAAAATTCAAAAAATTCTAAAAGTTCTAAAAATTCTAAAAATTTTAAAATTTTTAAAAATTCTAAAAATTCTAAATTTTTTAAAAATTCTAAAAATTCTAAAAAATTTAAAAATTCTAAAAATCTTAAAAATTTTAAAAATTCTAAAAATTCTAAAAATTCTAAAAATTCTAAAAATTCTAAAATTTTTAAAAATTCTAAAAATTCTAAAAATTCTAAAAAATCCAAAAATTTTAAAAATTCTAAAAATTCTAAAAATTCTAAAAATTCTAAAAATTTTAAAAATTCTAAAAATTTTAAAAATTCGAAAAATTCTAAAAATTCTAAAATTTTTAAAAATTCTAAAAATTTTAAAAATTCTAAAAATTCTAAAAATTCTAAAAATTCTAAAAATTCTAAAAATTCTAAAAATTCTAAAAATTCTAAAAATTCTAATAATTGTAAAAATTCTAAAAATTCTAAAAATTCTAAAAATTCTAAAAATTCTAAAAATTCTAAAAATTCTAAAAATTCTAAAAATTCTAAAAATTCTAAAAATTCTAAAAATTCTAAAAATTCTAAAAATTCTAAAAATTCTAAAAATTCTAAAAATTCTAAAAATTCTAAAAATTCTAAAAATTCTAAAAATTCTAAAAATTCTAAAAATTCTAAAAATTCTAAAAATTCTAAAAATTCTAAAAATTCTAAAAATTCTAAAAATTCTAAAAATTCTAAAAATTCTAAAAGTTCTAAAAATTCTAAAAATTCTAAAAATTTTAAAAATTTTAAAAATTCTAAAAATTCTAAAAATTCTAAAAATTCTAAAAATTCTAAAAATTCTAAAAATTCTAAAAATTCTAAAAATTCTAAAAATTCTAAAAATTCTAAAAATTCTAAAAATTCTAATAATTCTAAAAATTCTAAAAATTCTAAAAATTCTAAAAATTCTAAAAATTCTAAAAATTCTAAAAATTCTAAAAATTCTAAAAATTCTAAAAATTCTAAAAATTCTAAAAATTCTAAAAATTCTAAAAATTCTAAAAATTATAAAAATTATAAAAATTATAAAAATTATAAAAATTCTAAAAATTCTAAAAATTCTAAAAATTCTAAAAATTCTAAAAATTCTAAAAATTCTAAAAGTTCTAAAAATTTTAAAAATTCTAAAAATTTTAAAAATTTTAAAAATTCTAAAAATTCTAAAAATTCTATAAATTCTATAAATTCTATAAATTCTATAAATTCTATAAATTCTATAAATTCTATAAATTCTATAAATTCTATAAATTCTATAAATTCTATAAATTCTATAAATTCTATAAATTCTAAAAATTCTAAAAATTATAAAAGTTATAAAAATTATAAACATTCTAAAAATTTTAAAAATTCTAAAAATTATAAAAATTCTAACAATTCTAACAGTTCTTAAAAATTCTAAAAATTCTTAAAATTCGAAAAGTTCTAAAAATTTTAAAAAATTTAAAAATTATAAAAATTATAAAAATTCTAAAAATTCTAAAAATTCTAAAAATTCTAAAAATTCTAAAAATTCGAAAAATTCTAAAAATTCTAAAAATTCTAAAAATTGTAAAAATTCCAAAAAATCTAAAAATTTTAAAAACTTCTGAAAATCTAAAAAAAATAAAAATTAAAAAAAATCTAAAACTCAAAACATTTAAGCATTCTGAAAAAATCATAAGCTACGAAATTTCTAAAAATAAAAACAAATCATAAAAATTTTCAAAAAAAATAAAACGGCTTAAAATTCATGAAATCAAAAAATATAAAAAATAACTTCTCAACATTGTATATTCCAACAGATCAAAAAATTGAAATACCGTATTTTTTTATTCTGAAATTTCTCAAATAGAAAATGTGTTTGTTAAAAGAGATAATTGAAATTTAATTTAAAATTTAATTAAATAGTTTTTTATAATCATAAAATTGAAAACATTACAATAATCTAAAAATATAGATTTTTTTGAAAATGTCCTATTTGATAATATTATAATATGTTGTTCTGTTTCATATGTTAAAAATAAGCAACATTAATAAGCTGAAAAATTAAAATATTCATTCATTTAACAACAATTGATTTTTTTTTTATTAAAATTTAGTTTAGTCGGTCTGGAGAAGTTTAGAGAAAAAAATGAGGATTCACATGAATTCAAGTAATACAGCAACTCACCGTACTGCGTCTTGGTTATGTTTTGGTGCTGCTCAATCAAAAACTTGATTACTTTGAATGCTCTCCTGCGTGTCGCGGCCATTTCCGGCTGTTCAACCGGGACCGGTTCGACGGTTTGCTTCCCGCGATGGTCAAATCTTCCTCCCAGTTGATTTTCGCCAGCTCTGGAGCTGCCCCCACTTGCACTCGATACGGATGTACTGCGTGTAGGTTGTGCTGTTCTTCATCATGTGGTGCATCTTCCCGCTGCAACCAACTTCCTCCGCGGCTGCAGATCGAAAGCTTTTTCCGGCAACCGTAGCACATTTCTTTTCCCCCAGTTCACAGCCAGAGTTCAAGTGGCAAAGACGTGTTTTTCAAGTCGCTCTCGCATACTACATTGTTGTGAATAGTTGGTGTCGGACATTGTCCGGCTGGCATTGTTTGCCAGCAAATTTGCCTTTACTCGGAACATTCGCAGCAGCCGAAATGGAACCCAAGAGGGAGAACACCATCAAGCTCCGGTTCGGAGCTGGTGCAAGGAACCCGAACAATGGAGAAGTCTTCAAATTCTTCACGAAGCAGCAGTGGACGAGCGACGTGCTCAGCGCTATGTACCGGGATGACTTTTGTGTCTTCATCCGGTTCAAATCGGACGAGCTAATGCAGGGTGCCTTGGTGCAGCTTGGGAACAGGGTCAACTTTGAGTATGACGACGGTACGACGGTGTGGGTCAATGTTACGGCCGCAAACGGCACGTTTAAGTACGTCCGGATCTTTGGGTTGCCGCCCGAGGTGGACGACAGGCAGATCTCTGCGGCCATGTGCAAGTTCGGCACCATTCAGCTGATGGTGCGAGAAAGGTTTCCAGTGGAGACCGGCTTTCCGATCTGGAACGGAGTTCGCGGACTCCACATGGAAGTTACGGCAGCGATTCCAGCACAAGTGAACATCCAACACGTGAAAGCTAGGATTTACTATGATGGCTTGCAAAACAAATGCTTTGCCTGTGGAGCACTCGACCATCTGAAGGCCAACTGCCCAAACCGGAAACCTGTAAACGGCAGACTCACTGTGCTGACCAAGCCTAGCGAGGGATCGTTTGCCAGCATTGTCACGAACGGGACGGCGGCTCTTCCACTACCAACGCCAACTATGGTGGTGTTGAACAAGCCGGGAGGAAGCCAGGAGGCGGGAACGGGGGGGAACGGAAGCGACCTTGCGGATCAACAGCCCGCTGGTCAGGAGTCGGCAGTCCAACAGCCTGCAGCTCAAGTTGTTCCTGATCAGGAGAGCTTGGAAGATAGGCCGGCGAATGGAAGTTCTACGGACGGGGCCTCGGGTCGATCTGATGCGGATGTTGGAAAGTTGGGCGGGACGGAGTCTACGGGTAAGCAATCCAACGAACAGAGCGCATTGCTGCTCAATCCGTTGTTCTCGGATGAGATGCGGGAAGTGGCCGACTCAGAAATGGTTATCATCAATCCGGGTGATAACGAACGAAGCGACGAAACAATGGAGAATGCTGAGGCTTGGTCGGAACAAAAGGGGAAGGGAAAGAAGAAGGGAAAGCGAGGTCGACCAAAAAAGAGCGTACCAGATACCTCGGGATCTGACACGAGAGGGGGTAAACAATTTATTGTTCCGACTACTCTCAAAGATCTGCTGCTCTCGCAGGAGAGACGATCACGATCGCGAAGTCGGGCCGTGTCTGAGGGGGGCCGTAGGAGGGGTAAGAAGTGAGGGAGGGGGGATGGGAATATCTCTATCACACGCCTTCTAACACCAACACAAGCCATAAGATTTACTAACACCCAACTAGCAATACTAACCCAAACTTTTCACTAACACAACAATATGTCGATACTAACACTAGATTACTAACACTAGTTTGATTATGAATTTTGTATATACGATCGCAACCATCAATTTGAACAGCAGCAACTGTAAAGCTAACAAAGGTTTGTTAAAAGATTATATAATGAATCACGACATCGATGTAGCGTTTCTGCAGGAGGTAAGCTATGAAGATTTTTCCTTTGTTTATACTCACAATGCACTAGTTAATATCAGTTCTGATAAAAAAGGTACAGCTATCTTAATTAGAAAGACGCTGGAGTTCTCAGATTACATACTCGATTTGTCCGGAAGAATAACATCAGTCATTGTTAACAATGTAAATATGATCAATATCTATGCTCATTCTGGAAACAACATGCGTAAGGAACGGGACCATTTATTCACGGAAGCTTTGACGATTCATTTAAACAAACCAAAATGCGCATTTACGCTTATCGGTGGGGATTTCAATTGTGTTTTGGATGCTAAGGACACGAAAGGGACGCAAAATAATTTTTCGAGTGGATTAAAAAATTTAGTGGATCTTTTGAGCCTACAGGACATTGCCAAGACGCGGAAAGCAAATCAATTTACATTTTTTAGAGGGAATTCAGCATCCAGACTGGACCGTTTTTATGCACCAGCTGGATTGCTTGAAAATGTGACGGACTGTACAACACATCCCTTAGCCTTTACAGATCACCATTCAGTTGTGATTAAATTATTATATAAAGATAATCAATTACCGACACGTGGCAGAGGTTACTGGAAGATTAATCCAACACTTCTTGCTATGAGTGACGTAAGTGCACGGTTCAAATTAGAATATATTAAATTACAACAAAGGAATGCATATGCGCGCGATTTAAGTTTTTGGTGGAACTCTCACTTTAAAGTGAAAGTAAAAAGTTTTTATAAAGGAGAGAGTTGGCGTTTAAACGAAGCTGTTAGGAACTCAAAAGGTGTACTTCTTAGGAGATTGCAAGAATTATCGGAAAAGCAATCGCGAGGAGAGACAAATGATGGGGAAATTGAGGTAATTAAATCAAAACTTATGGATTTGGAACAAAATCGTCTTAAAAATTTGAAAGAAAAAATTGCTGCGGATTCTATAACAGCCGAAGAGAAAATGACCATTTACCATTTATCCAGACACACTCACCGTGGCAGTACCTTTGGGCTTCAGTTGAAAGATGATGCCAGCGAACGATTAATCTGCAGCAATGCGGAGCTCGGTAAAAAAATTCATAACTATTTTTCTGAACAGTTCAAATGTTGCATCGATAACTCTGATCAGACTGAAATTGATGATTCATTAAGCTCAATTTGTAAAAGTTTATCAGATCAAGGAAAAATAGACCTTCTACGTCCAATCACCATCGAAGAACTATCCAAAACATTGAAAAGCTGTACCCGCAAGAAATCACCTGGCCCAGATGGCCTAACATATGAATTTTATTTAACCAACTTTGAGATATTGAAACATGATCTTTGTCGTTTATTAGATTCGTATCTCCAAGGAGAAAGTACTCCTCCTAAGGAATTTTCTAGTGGAATAGTCACATTGATCCCGAAAAAGGGAGACGCAGCTATTTTGAGTAATTTTAGACCTATTTGTTTATTAAATACAGACTACAAATTATTGACAAAAATTCTGTCCAACAGAATTCAGGTATACATGTGTGACCTGATAGGGACAGGACAGAGTGCCTGCGTAGGTGATCGATCTTGTATTGATAACTTATGCGACGTTCGTCGTTTAGTAACAAGATCTGTAGAAAGTAAAAAGTTCAAAGGAATTCTATTAAGTTTGGATCTAGAAAAAGCATTCGATAAGGTTAATCACAGTTTTTTATGGAAGGTTTTAGCTAAATTTGGACTTCCAGAAACTCTTATTCAATGTATTCAAAAGCTTTACGGGAAAGCATCCTCTAGGGTTCTTTACAACGGATTTTTGACAAATGAAATTAGAATAGAATCTTCAGTAAGGCAAGGTTGCCCATTGAGCATGCTTCTGTTTATTTTTTATATAGAACCATTGATACGTAAAATAGATCAAGCTGTGCTCGGGGTTCTTGCCTACGATAAGATCCTTAGAGTGATTGCATTTGCGGACGATATTAATATTTTTCTTCGAAGTTCTGAAGAGTTTGATACTGTCTTAGGTATTATCAATTCATTTTCAAATTGTTCGAAAATACGATTAAATTTAAACAAATCTTGCTTTCTTAGGTTAAACGAGTGTCGTGGAGGACCCTTTCCCGTCACTGAAGTTAGGGAATTAAAACTTTTAGGTATAACTTTCTTCAGCACATGGAGTGAAACAATTGAATTCAATTATATAAATATTATTAGTAGCATTAAATATAGAATAAATCAAAACAATTTTCGTGCAATGAGTTTATTGGATAAGGTTTGGTATGTTAACACTTTTCTGATATCAAAATTATGGTATCTTGCACAGGTTTTTCCTCCCAAAAACAAGCATATTGCGTTAATAAGGAAAGTAACTGGGATGTTCTTGTGGAAATCTTGTATTTTCCGCGTGGATAGACGACAACTTTACTTAGATATTGACCGGGGAGGGCTGGGTCTTATTGATCCCGAGGAAAAATGTAAATCTCTTTTTATAAGAAATATTTTGAACCGACTGGGCAATGAAAAATACCTGTTGGACTTTAAATTTTTGCCACGGTTGACTAGAAACGGGAAAGATTGGATTCTTGAAGCTAAAGAATTGGATGAGGAAAATTTGAATAGCACCAAGGCATTGTACCGATTTTTGCTTTTCAAGAATAACTTCAAGCCTCGAGTTGAAACTGAATTTTATCAAATTTCGTGGCCACCTTTGTGGGAAGTTTTTAAAAGGAATTTTTTGCTATCGTATGATAAATCCAAATTATATTTATTGTTCAACGATCTAATCCCAAATAAAAGAAAATTAATTCAATATAACATAGGAAGAGTAGACAGCGAATTATGCGATTTTTGTGGATTTGTGGATTCAAACTATCATCGAATTAGGGAATGTAAAGTTGGCAAAGAAGTCCGTGAATGGGTTCAACAGATTCTAAGAATTAGATATGGGGTAAACATGGTTGGAATTGAAGACGTCTTGTCCTGGTGTATCCAAGACAATTGTCCCCTACAGAAAGCAGCGGTGTGGTTATCTGCTCATTATGTCGCTTACTGTGTGGGTAAATTTCCCGTCCTTAGCTTGTTCGTTTTCCAGAAAAGCATACGGGAATTTAGATGGAACAATAGAGAACTTGTTAGGCAGAACTTTGGAGTGCATTTAAATATTTGCTAGATATAGAAGGTAGGAGAAAGAAGGAATAGAAAGTTGCGTGCTGGGAAAATGTAAAATGTAAAATTAAAATTGTTTCAATAAAGACATGATTTTATAAAAAAAAAAAAAAAAAAAAAAAAGATGTTTATGCCCAAAGCTAATCACCCCGCCCTCTACGAGTACCTCGTAGGCGTGTTGGTCGCGCAGTGGGATTACTACGCCCCGAAGCACCTGGAGCAACTACACGGAGAGACCGGCCGGGGCAAATCTAAGAAAATCTTGGTTAATTTAACTAAAAGTATGGGTTAATTTTTTACACAGCTTTTTTTCAACAATCGATTGTTGATTTTGTTAACCCGAAATTGCTGACCACCGGTAATTAAAATTAAAATACTTGGAATTGCCATTTTTGTTGGTTAAATGGCCGAAAAAAATTCTAGCAGTCGACTGCTAGAATATTTTTTTCAGAAAATTAACTAAAAATTTCTTGTTTTCAGCTGAAATATTGTGGAATATTCTGTTAAAAACTGGCTGGGAAATGTTTTTCAACTATTTTTCAACAATTTTTTTTTCGTTGTATCAACCGAAATATTTTTGCATGCAGCAAATTATTAGTGTTTTATAACAAAACATTTCTTAATTAGACATAATTTATGTAAGTGTTGATATATATTTTCTTCAATTATCTAACGATATAGGCTGGGCCGAATTTCTAGCTATATTTTAACTATTGTCTTACTTGAATACAGAAAAATATTCGTACATGTAGTCAATAATTAGCTGTTGTTAGCAATATTTTTATTGAATTTGCAGTAAATTTTGTAATAATGCCTCACAAATTAATGCTGAGTGTTTTTAATTTAACATTTATTCTGCCTGAAATTTTAACGTTTTGTACTAATTTGTTTTTTTTTTTTTTGCATGAAGTTGTTAAGTTACTGTTAAAAAGCATCAAAACAAAACTTTTTTTTAACTGTTGTTATAAAACATGTAAAGTTTGATTAATGTTTTTAAAAATTACGTTGCATTGAACTAAAAATAATGAAAAAGCATATTACAAATTTTGTTAAACATATTTAAAAAAGATGTTTAATTTAACATGAATTCCTGAAAAATAGAAATCGAGCAAAATTTTCATCAAGTTTTAAGCTTATATTTTTATTATGTTGTATAAAATTAAGTGTTGTATCCACTTACCTTCACTGTGAAATCATCCGATAAGTCATCATCATCTACAATGGTCTCAGGTTTAGTTATTTTTCTTGTGGTTGGACACAGAATTTTCATTAAAGTGAACATTTTGCTGCAAATAGACATATGAAATGTATTAGTAATTTAATACAAAATTCTTAATTTCAGCTATAAACTGAAAAAAGGAACGTAAATAAATAAAATTATATTGAGGAAACAAGAAATATCAATAATGCTACTTACCAAGCTTGCATTATTTAAAAAAAATAATTTTGGCAACACACTTTCACTGCATTTGATTCAATTTATTCAACGTACTCCGATTCCTGAACAAAATATTATGAGTTTAACTTACCAGTTTATTGAGTAGTCGTATTGCAACAATACTTTTAAGATAATAATTATCTTTATTTATATATTTTATATATTTTTATTTTTTTATATTTTTTTCTTCATCTCTTTTTTTTATGTTGTTTATGTTGTGTACACATGACATTTCTATGTATTGAATAATTGATGATTCTGAAAAAAAATAATGGTTCATTAAGATTTTATCCGTCGTAAGCACGAAGCTTTTTAATGATTCAGTTTTCTAATAAGAATCACATTAGATAAATTATTGTGCAAAAATAAACCCATACTTACTTGGATTAACCAACATTTTGTTAAATTTGCCCGGGCTGCTCTATCCGTGAAGAGTTGGCCCGCATCTCTCTTCTACTGCCCTCTCTTTCCATCAAACATTCTTATAACGTGTTCAACTCACTCGCATTGGAGGTCCTCATGGCGAAGGCTGTCCTCTTGCTCTTCATAGTTTATCACCTGCAAAGAAATCATCAACAAACCTACTCACCAATTCCAGCTCCCCAGTTGCAACACTTTGATTTATCACTTCAACATTAGCTAAATAGTGTAATTTTCACCTTTCACATCCTCTCACTTCATAACAAACTCAACAAATCGACCGCTCTCGTTCGAATCCTGACTTCAAATGACAGACGTAAACAAACCCAAGTTCATCTTTTAAATATTCAACCAAATGTAAATTATATTCAACCAACAAAATTTTTGATTTTTCTAAAACCAAAGCTAACAGTCGAGCACGTTCATTCGAGTTCGGGAAATCTGTTAGCTTTTAGCCTTTAGCATTTTCAACAAACAGGTTATTAAATTAATACTAAATTTTGGTTAATTTAACTGAAAATTGGCAGTGACAAGTACGTTTTTGTTAAAATTTACGAAAGTAAAATCAACAATTTTAATTGTTAAAATTTCTGGGCACGGTCTCTCCGTGTAGAGTAGATTGCATGGAATTGCATTCTGGAATCTTGTTTATTTTGATGGACCTGTTTCCTCCCGCTCCCTTCTCTCTGTCCGACGACACCTTCACGTTCACACAGAGTTCAGCTCAGCGACAAAAGACGAACCTATGCCAACCGCGCGCGCTCGTACGCCTCCCGGTTCTTCAGCGGGCCGTGGTCGTTGAAGAACTTGACACCGCAACCGTCGCTGACGAGGCAAACCTCGTCCCAGTACACCTGGTGCTGGTCGCGGTCGTACTTGGTGAAGCCCCACTTCTTCCAGATGAAGATCTTCCGACGGCTGGGGAACTTGAACTTGGCACGACGCAGGGCCTTGACGGCCTGCTGTCGGAAACGGTCGCTAGAGCGCACCGACATGATCGGCTGGCATTTCGAATTGGAGTCTATCGGCTCCGGCACAGGACATCTTGTTGACGCGGATCACGTAGTACGGGTACAGCCGCATGTGGATGTGGAACTGGTCCTTGCCGCAGAACTTGACCAGTTATTTATTGCAGCAAATGAGGCCTGCCTCGAGCGCTTCCGAGGACAGCTGCTCATACTCATCCGACACTAGGTGGACGCACAGCGGGAAGTCCTCGAGTAGGGCCTTCTTGCGGCCGAGATCGAAAATGCGGATCTTGGCATCCGGGACACCACAGCTCAACCGCGATTTGTGTGTTCACTATTGGCAAACTAAAATCGAAAAAAGCATGACGTCACTACTACTGGTATCGAGGGAACCGAGTATCTGCGCTCATACCTGCACCTGCATCCGGAGATTGTTCCTTCGACGCTTAAAAAGACGGTTCCGTTCCAAATAGTAGCGCGCTCGTCGTGTCGGCGGACCGGATGCAGCAGGTTGGCGGACTGGACAAGAAGAGCGCTGTCGCCACCGGCGATGTTGAATTCCGTGATGGATTTGGCCACGGAGCCCGGCCAGCTTGCGAGGCGAAAATTTCCACACGGCTGTCCAACGGAGGGCGATTTCTTCGGGGTCGAAGCCTGGGCAGCCGGGGAAAAAGGGAGGGAAGCTGAAAATTAATGGTTTTAGATTAATTTAAGAAAAAGAACAGTGTTTACTAATTAACCTTGCAAAATTCAACCAGCTTTTCCGCATCTTAAAACCACTTCGCGAAAAATAAAATCGGATTTGTTTTTTTTTTTTTTGACAGCCCGTAACGCATTGGCTGCGGCGGTCTGCACTCTCAAATGAACCGACAACAAAGTGCGTTCGATTTTGGAAGCATTTTGTTTCGATATTGAAAGCAAAGTTTCCAATATTGAAAACTTTGCCGATGATTTCGCAAACATTCGACGTTTCCGAATTCGTCGCAAAGATTTTTCGAAAACGCTGACCGGATTTTGTTCCGTGCAAGGCGTCCAGCTGATGTTCCGTCTTGAGCAGCTCCTTAATGTAATCCGGTTCCACGTTCGGGAGACCTCGCATTACTACCCGGTGCGGTCTCGCACTGCGCTTTCCGTGCGTGTAGAACTGCACCTTGTTCTTCTTCAGGTGGGCTTGCACCGTGTCGAAGTCGTCGCTCGAGAAGCACGTAATTTTGGTGCCGTACCGCGTCAGTTTGTGTTCCGGCTGGACATCACATGACGACATCACCTTCGCAAGGCGGGCGAAGCTCGTGTCTTTCACCACCAGCGGCGGCTGCTTCTTCTCCCCGGCCGACTTGCCGGGTGCTGGTACCACGGGGGTGGTTTTTTCTGCTGCTGAGTTCGCATTGTTGTTGTTGTTGCTCTTCTCCGCTAGCGGGCTGAACTTGTTGTTGCTGAGCAGTTTCTCCACTTCCTGGCCGTTGCCGTCGTTGATCTCCTCCTTAGCCTTCCTGCGCCGAACCTTGACCACGGGACGAAATTCGCCCTCGTTCTCGCCTCCTCCTTCGGAGTCTTCCACCACCATGCCCGTCGCCGCCTGTGTTTTGGATTGGAACCCGTCCGGTTTCTCCCACACACTTTTCTTCGAGGCCGCGTTCCAGTAGAACGGCCTTCCATCCTCAGCCCTATGCTCCGTCCACTCACTCTCCGCCGTCGCGGCCGTCGCCATGGCCGTCGGCGAAAGTTAAAAAAAACACTGTCAAAAACGCGCTAAGCTCCAATCAAAGGACACACGTCTGCTCTGGGCAAGCTGTCAAACTGGTATCAGTGTGAACGTTCCAACGATTGATTTTGCAATACAAGATCCATCAGTAGGTACTTTTGAGTTCAAAATTCAACAAAAAATAACAGTAACATGTTTCTGAGTAGTTCTCCATATGAGATATTTTACAAACTAAACCAGATGTTTTTTCCAGAGGGCTTGACTGTAAATAATTTTCAAGCTCGCTTCATTCCGTAATAATTTATACGGTGTAATCAATTTTGACATGACAACAATCAACAATCATGCTAATTGATTGAATTATGTTCATGGTTCAGAATGACAGACGGGATTTGTTCCACGAACCCAATTCAAACAAATTAAATGACAATGGGGACAAAACGAATGAGAAATTTAGCTGGTAAAATGCAACAATAACTGACGTAGTTTAAGGTATTGGAAATTCTCGTATGTTTGGCAGGTTGAGCACTCGCTCCTAACTCCATCTTATTTGCTGATTTTCACTATTTAAACAACTAATTTTGCAAAACTTTTCATAAAAACTGCATGCTCACTTCATATTGAGATATTTATTACTCTATTTGAGGTGAAAACGCGTTTAATGAATTACAATTTTAATTCTAAGCACAGCTCAGATTTAAAAAAAAAGTTTTTTAAGATATTTAAATTTATACTTTCGTGTTTTTTTTTTCTATCAATTAAAAAAATACATTTGTGAATGCCACACTACCCGAGCATGGGTAAATAACAAGGGAAATGTGTAATAATACCTTTCTCTAGTATCGATACCAAATTTTGGTATTCCTGGACCCTTTAAAATTTGCCTAAAGGATTATGCATGAGCAAAATTTGGTATCATACCAATTTAGGTATTGTTTTGATATTGCAAAATTGCAGAATTTGTCAATGGTCGGATACCACATTTTGGTATTCTTTTGGTATTACAGTATTATATCAAATTCCTCTTAAAGTATGTGAAAATTAT
This sequence comes from Culex pipiens pallens, assembly GCF_016801865.2. Lineage (NCBI taxonomy): Eukaryota > Metazoa > Arthropoda > Insecta > Diptera > Culicidae > Culex > Culex pipiens. The sequence continues at coordinate 87,738,169 of NC_068937.1, read as the reverse complement.
GACCAATTTTGACAAAATAATTAATTTTGCTCTGAAATGATGTCTCAAAGCGAATGCTTTCATTGAAAACCGAAAATTTCAAACTTGATTTTAAACATATTTGATATACCCCCTAAAGAAATGACTTGAAATTGTGGAAAATTTTCTTAGTCAAGATACCACATTTTGGTATTATTTTGGTATTAAAGTGTTTTATTAAATTCCTCTGAAACTATGGGAATTTTTTCCCAATTTTGTTAAAAGCTGATTTTAATTTTTTTTTTTTGTATACCCGCTAAGATTTTTTTTAAATCGTTGAAATTTCTCTAAGTCGGGATAACCATTTACTTTGAAAACGAGTTAATCGACAGATTATTGAATTTTGGTGAATTTCAATCCAATTTCATTTTAATAGCACTTATTTTTAAATCTCACTTGGTGGTTTTTAAATGGTCTTCCACATACAAGACTGTGGTATGACTTCCTGGTATTTTACCATCTATTTCTGGGCAACCAAGGGCACATTTTGGTCCCTGTTATTTGCCCAAGTAATACCAACATTTGGTACTCCCGTGTTATTTACCCCTGCTCGGGTAAGCAGCTTTCACATTTGCGTAGTGAAAAACATGACACACTAGGGTGGAATCTAGTTATATGGAAAAATTTAAAATGACAAAAATCCAATCAGCAACACATTTTTTGGATCCCTTTTAGGGTCCCAAACAACCTCCCAAAATTTGGGAGCGATTGGTTAAGCCCACGATTGGCGCAAAGCGAATGAAATTTGAATGGAAATTACTATGGGGAAACTTGAAATTTCACATTTTTGAATTTACAAAAATCATGTTTTATTATTTTATGAAACTAACACCGTAGAAATATAGCCCTGGATGTCCTGAACAACTCTCCCGAAGACAGTATGGTGCTAAAGTGCGTCACAAAAAAGATACAGAGTTTTCAAAAGTAGTGTATTGAAATAATCAGTGAAACTCACATTTTCTGCCAACATTGCCGAAGGAACCATGAAATACAAAATAAACACGATTTTTCTTATATTTTGATGAGCCTTACGTAAAATCGTTATGAAGAAATGTTCAGAAGACATTATTTAGTTAAAATGCACCCCAATTCTTCAAATATATTATAGTTTACGAAAGTATCCACTTGACTTGGCAGTGTTGGCAAAAAGTATGATTTTTACCGAGTATTCCGAAATGACTCTCTTGAACGCTCTGTAACTTTTGTTAGAAGCAAGTTAGCACAATACTGTCTTCGAGAGAGTTGTTAAGGACATTGAGGGCTATACTTCTACGGTGTTAGTTTCATAAAATAATAAAACATGAATTTTTTAATTTCAAAAATGTGAAAATGCAAGTTTCCCCATAGTAATTTCCATACAAATTTTATTCGCTTTGCGCCAATCGTGGGCTTAACCAATCGCTCCCAAATTTTGAGAGGTTGTTTTGGACCCTAAAAGGGACCCAAAAAATGTGTTGCTGAAGAAACCAATTTTCGATTCCACCCTAATGACACACGTTATCAGCAAATGATAGCGTACGAATGCATAATTCATGAGTTTCTGCCCCAAAAATGCTATTTTCTACCTTCAAAGCCGAACGATTCTGCTCGTGTATAACGATGCTATTACTCGTCTCATTCGCAAAGTATCCTCTCTACGTCAGCTGTTTGAGGAGCAAAGTAAAGATGGTATCATTGGAGTTTTTCTTTATTTTTTTTTTTGTTTTATTCAACTTCGGCATAACCATTCAACATACTAGGGTGTGAAAAAATAATCCTCAATATTTGAATAAAAGTTCCATAGTCCAACTAGCATAGTTTTACCGTAGTTGATCCTTGAGGAATCCATCGTTCGCCGGCAAAGCTATTTGAATTTGCCCGTTTGCTTTGCACGATATAGGTGCAGGTATCTGATGTCGAAAAGAAGCCTAGCTCCGGTGCTACCCACCCTTAACAAAACAACAAGAAACCGATTAGAAACTCTTGAAAAGCTACTTTCTGTCAGGAAGCGAAACAAACAACTTCCGGAGCAGAAGCAATTTTTCCTCTCCGTATCATGTGAAACTAGCGGAAAAGCTTGTCTCGTGCTATATTTGAAAATTTTCTACCATTATTGTCATGAGATTATGGCGAAAGTGAACAATTGCTTGAATTATATTATTAAGATTTTAAATGTTGATAAAAATATGCATTATAAGCTTTAAAGAACATTTGGGTAAGTTTTTATATTAGACAACTATTTTGAAGTAATTATCATTTAAAATCATGTTAATGCTTAACGTTGCAATAATTCTTAAAAATATCAAATTTATTTGGGAGTAAGGTCACAAACAGTGTGCAATAATTCCAAAAATCCATTTAATCTTTGCCTTAATTCTTAAGCTTTAAGATTTTATGATGGACTGTCAATCGTCAAAAAAATATTCTTCCTAAAGTTTGCCATACCATGCACCCTGCACATCTTGAACTTCTGAAAAGTAGAAACGAAACCACACTCGCCAGAAACACTCCTGCCAAACCACTCGATTTATTGCAGCTTAGTAATAAATTCTCAGCTCATTTTCTAATGAACAATATGGCTCCGTGCGGTTTCCTGCTGAGAACTAGTTTGCGTAAGACCCCTTCTTCTACCTCCTTCTTTTTCGACCGGAAGGACGCTTTTATGGCATCGGGAGGCCACAGAGGAAGAGGGTGACTGTGGTTTGCCATCTTTTTGTCTGTCTGGCACTCTCTTGCGGGCAGGATCATACTTGCAGGCGGTTTCATCATCTCAGCGCCCGAAGAGAAGAAGTCGGCACTCGGCTGCATGTTTATGTATATTATACTATGCCAGGAAATGTACGGAGAAACTCGTTCGAAAAGTATGGGTTCATATGCCGTTCGAAGTCATATGCTGCTGCACCAAGCCGGAAAGATGAGCAAGTGTGAGTACACACCGGCGAAGCAGTAGATACAACAGAAACCTGGTTGAACTTCCTTGGACGGTTATTGCCAAGTTAACGGACATCCTGAAGCTTTACTTGCTCGTTTACAGCGCAAATGATTGTTGAATACGTTCAACACAATAGGATGTAACAAAATGACACCATTTTGCGAGAGTTCTGGGGCATGATCTCATGTACTACACACTACGAAAAAAATGTGTAATTTTGGGTCAAATTAGATGCACATAACTGGAGCATCAAATAGACGTAAAGCTGGGTCAAATTAAATGTAATATTACACGACTCAATCAATATCGATGGTCGTGTAAAAATACAAAAAAAAAACAAATCAAATTATTCGCTCTACAGCATTGCTTTGGCGTTCTCGATTGCGAGATTCATACTCGAAACTAGGTGTCCGAAGGCTTGATTGTTGAGGCAATAGCAAACCTCTTTTTACACCTTAGCTTCCATCCACCCCGGGATTCGAACTGACGACCTTTGGATTATTCCAACTTTTTAGGTTAGTCCGGTGCCAACATTTACTTTCCGTCCGACGGAAGGCGTGATCAGACAAATCTCGTCTCGAAAAATGCCACCGGAACCGTCTGGGATCGAACCCAGGCCGACTGGGTGAGAGGCAATCACGCTTACTTCTACACCACGGTCCCGGCTAAAAAAAAAAACCGTGTAAAATTACACTAATCGTAATTTTGGTGACACAATATTCTAATTGGAGTCATACCATTCTTATTCGACGACATAAAACGTGTTTATATTTTTTTAATCAATAAGTTTTTATTGCATCACTTCATAATTAATCACAAAATTTTCACTCATGGTCCAAAATTGTCTTCCTTGTAGCTTTTCTACGATTTTCACTGAAATTACTCCACACGGAAAAAAAAGTGTGCGAGAAATCGTGAATTTCGATTCATGAATTCGTGAATAATTTTGTGCATGATTTCGTGATACCTTTCATGATTTCATGAATTTTATTCATGAAATCGTGCATAAAAATGCACGAATTTATGAATTTAATTCATGGCAAAAATATGTTTACGAATATTCATGAATTTTCCTTCATGAAATCATGCATATCACTATTCATGATTTCATGACTGATTTTCATGAAGTCATGACTAAACTTCATGAATTCATGAAAAATATTCATGATATTACGATTATTTATGCATGCGTAAATTTTACGTCGTAAAATTTTATTCGCGAATTTATGAATCATGTTTTTCATGATTTCATGAAAGTTTACATGTTTTCATGAATAAAATGCATGAATTCGTGCATAACATTCATGGGTTTATGAATTTTTATCCATGTTTATGACGAGTGATCTTGATCAATCAAGAACAGTTTCGTTCGAACTGTCAAGTTTGTTTTTCGCTTGCCAGTTCAGCCGCGTGTTTATTTGCCACGAAGTCAATCGCGTTGTGACTTGTCGCGTCCTGTTGTGTTTGCCGGTAAGAGTGACTGTGATTTGCGGACCCGGGATTTGGAGGTGCTGTCCACCGGAACCGGGAAAAGATCTGCGGCCGTTCCGTTGGAAATGGCAACGGAGCCAAGGGCTAGCAGGAAGAGGACTGAGCTGCAGGAGGAGGACCGAGTGGCAGTAGGAGAACCGAGCGCGGGAGGAGGACCGGGCGGCAGAAGGAGGACCGAGCGGCAAGAGGAGGGCCGAATGGCAGGAGGAGGACCGAGCAGCAAGAGTAGGACCGAGTGGCAGGAGGAGGAACGAGCGCGGGAGGAGGGCCAGGCGGCAGGAGGAGGGCCGAGTAGCAGGAGGAGTAACAAGGTAAGAGACAGAACAGTTCCCGGTTTGTTTCGATTGTCGAATCAAGGTCCATAAGACAGTTCCCGTGTTTTATCTCCGCGTGTGACAGTTTCTTGGTCGTGGACTCGTAGGGATCTCGGTTTTCTGTCAATTGCCGGAGCATTCTACGCGTGTGACAGACAGTGAGGTTTGTTTTGGTTTTAGAAACGAAAAAATCCCGTTTTTTTTTATTGGTTCTCGTGGATGCGCTGAGTGACATTTCGGTGCTTTGTTTTGAGCTAGAAATGGAGACATAGGTAAAGTATGTTAATAATTTTAATGATTTTAATATTGTAAGCATATTATTTTAAAGTATTTAACATATTTAAAGTATTTGAAGTTAATAACGTATTTTAATAATTTTCAGCATATAAATTTACTTAGGTACTACTAATTTTGAAAAGACTTTTAAGTTTTTTGAAATATTATTATTTTTAGGTATGTTAAGTATGCTTATGAATTTAGGAATTTTTATTTTAATAGGTATGTTAATGTTGTGACTTTTAAAAGTATCTAGGTATTTCAAGTATTTTAAATATTTCAAGTGTTTAGAGTTTGTTGAGTGTTGAAATAATTTTAAGCATGTAATTTTTTCCAGGTATTTTAATATTGTAAGTATTAAAAATATTTTAAGTATTTGAAATATTTATTTTTGAAGTATATTCATTTGTTCAGGTATTTTAATATTAAATGTTTTTAAAGTTTTCAAGTATTTCAAGTATTTGAAATAATTGAAGTGTTTAAAGTTTGTTAAGCTTTTAAATAATTTTAAGCAATTAATTTTTTATAGGTATTTTAATATTTCAAGAACTTGAAATATTTTAAGTATTTTTAAGTTATGTTAAAGTATTTAAAGAATTTTTAAGTTAGTTTAAAGTATTTAAAGAATTTTAATAATTTTAAGTATTTTCAGTATTTTAAGTATTTTAAGTATTTTAGGTATTTTAAGTATTTTAAGTATTTTAAGTATTTTAAGTATTTCAAGTATTTCAAGTATAAGTATTTTAAGTATTTTAAGTATTTTAAGTTTTTTAAGTATTTTAAGTATTTTAAGTATTTTCAGTATTTTAAGTATTTTAATTATTTTAAGTATTTTAAGTATTTTAAGTATTTTAAGTATTTTATGTATTTTAAGTATTTTAAGTATTTCAAGTATTTTAAGTATTTTAAGTATTTTAAGTATTTTAAGTATTTTAAGTATTTTAAGTATTTTAAGTTTTTTAAGTATTTTAAGTATTTTAAGTATTTTAAGTATTTTAAGTATTTTAAGTATTTTAAGTATTTTAAGTATTTTAAGTTTTTTAAGTTTTTCAAGTATTTTAAGTATTTTAAGTATTTTAAGTATTTTAAGATTTTAAGTATTTTAAGTTTTTTAAGTATTTTAAGTATTTTAAGTATTTTAAGTTTTTTAAGTATTTCAAGTATTTAAAGTATTTTAATTATTTCAAGTATCTGAAGTATTTAAAGTATTTAAAGTATTTAAAGTATTTAAAGTATTTAAAGAATTTAAAGTATTTTAATTATTTCAAGTATTTCAAGTATTTTAAGTATTTTATATATTAAAAGTGCTTAAAGTATTTTAAGTATTTCAAGTATTTCAAGTATTTCAAGTATTTTAAGTATATTAAGTATTTTAAGTTTTTTCAGTATTTTAAGTATTATAATTATTTAAAGTTTTTTTAAGTATATAAAGTATTTAAAGTATTTAAAGTATTTAAAGTATTTAAAGTGTTTAAAGTATTTAAAGTATTTAAAGTATTTAAAGTATTTAAAGTATTTAAAGTATTTAAAGTATTTAAAGTATTTAAAGTATTTAAAGTATTTAAAGTATTTAAAGTATTTAAAGTATTTAAAGTATTTAAAGTATTTAAAGTATTTAAAGTATTTAAAGTATTTAAAGTATTTAATGTATTTAAAGTATTTAAAGTGTTTAAAGTATTTAAAGTATTTAAAGTATTTAAAGTATTTAAAGTATTTAAAGTATTTAAAGTATTTAAATTATTTAAAGTATTTAAAGTATTTAAAGTATTGAAAGTATTTAAAGTATTTAAAGTATTTAAAGTATTTAAAGTATTTAAAGTATTTAAAGTATTTAAAGTATTTAAAGTATTTTAAGTATTTAAAGTATTTAAAGTATTTAAAAAATTTAAATTATTTAAAGTATTTAAAGTTTTAAAAGTATTTAAAGTATTTAATGTATTTAAAGTATTTAAAGTATTTAAAGTATTTAATGTATTTAAAGTATTTAAAGTATTTAAAGTATTTAAAATATTTTAAGTATTTCAAGTATATCAAGTATTTCAAGTCTTTCAAGTATTTAAAGTATTTACAATATTTAATGTTTTTAAAGTATTTAAAGTTTTTAAAGTATTTAAAGTATTTAAAATATATAAAGTATTTGAAGTTTTTGAAGTATTTATAGTATTTAAAGTATTTTAAGTATTTAAAGTATTTAAAGTATTTAAAGTATTTAAAAAATTTAAATTATTTAAAGTATTTAAAGTATTTAAAGTATTTAAAGTATTTAAAGTATTTAAAGTATTTAAAGTATTTAAAGTATTTAAAGTATTTTAAGTATTTAAAGTATTTAAATAATTTAAAGTATTTAAAGTATTTAAAGTATTGAAAGTATTTAAAGTATTTAAAGTATTTAAAGTATTTTAAGTATTTAAAGTATTTTAAGTATTTAAAGTATTTAAAGTATTTAAAAAATTTAAATTATTTAAAGTATTTAAAGTATTTAAAGTATTTAAAGTATTTAAAGTATTTAAAGTGTTTAAAGTATTTAAAGTATTTAAAGTATATAAAGTATTTAAAGTATTTAAAGTATTTAAAGTATTTAAAGTGTTTAAAGTATTTAAAGTATTTAAAGTATTTAAAGTATTTAAAGTATTTAAAGTATTTAAAGTATTTAAAGTATTTAAAGTATTTAAATTATTTAAAGTTTTTAAAGTATTTAAAGTATTTTAAGTATTTAAAGTATTTAATGTATTTAAAGTATTTAAAGTATTTAAAGTATTTAAAGTATTTAAAGTATTTAAAGTATTTAAAGTATTTAAAATATTTAAAGTATTTAAAGTATTTAAAGTATTCAAAGTATTTAAAGTTTTTAAATTATTTAAAGTATTTAAAGTATTTTAAGTATTTAAAGTTTTTAAAGTATTTAAAGTATTTAAAGTATTTAAAGTATTTAAAGTATTTAAAGTATTTAAAGTATTTAAAGTATTTAAAGTATTTAAAGTATTTAAAGTATTTAAAGTATTTAAAGTATTTAAAGTATTTAAAGTATTTAAAGTATTTAATGTATTTAAAGTATTTAAAGTGTTTAAAGTATTTAAAGTATTTAAAGTATTTAAAGTATTTAAAGTATTTAAAGTATTTAAAGTATTTAAATTATTTAAAGTATTTAAAGTATTTAAAGTATTGAAAGTATTTAAAGTATTTAAAGTATTTAAAGTATTTAAAGTATTTAAAGTATTTAAAGTATTTAAAGTATTTAAAGTATTTTAAGTATTTAAAGTATTTAAAGTATTTAAAAAATTTAAATTATTTAAAGTATTTAAAGTTTTAAAAGTATTTAAAGTATTTAATGTATTTAAAGTATTTAAAGTATTTAAAGTATTTAATGTATTTAAAGTATTTAAAGTATTTAAAGTATTTAAAATATTTTAAGTATTTCAAGTATATCAAGTATTTCAAGTCTTTCAAGTATTTAAAGTATTTACAATATTTAATGTTTTTAAAGTATTTAAAGTTTTTAAAGTATTTAAAGTATTTAAAATATATAAAGTATTTGAAGTTTTTGAAGTATTTATAGTATTTAAAGTATTTTAAGTATTTAAAGTATTTAAAGTATTTAAAGTATTTAAAAAATTTAAATTATTTAAAGTATTTAAAGTATTTAAAGTATTTAAAGTATTTAAAGTATTTAAAGTATTTAAAGTATTTAAAGTATTTAAAGTATTTTAAGTATTTAAAGTTTTTAAAGTATTTAAAGTATTTAAAGTATTTAAATAATTTAAAGTATTTAAAGTATTTAAAGTATTGAAAGTATTTAAAGTATTTAAAGTATTTAAAGTATTTTAAGTATTTAAAGTATTTTAAGTATTTAAAGTATTTAAAGTATTTAAAAAATTTAAATTATTTAAAGTATTTAAAGTATTTAAAGTATTTAAAGTATTTAAAGTATTTAAAGTGTTTAAAGTATTTAAAGTATTTAAAGTATATAAAGTATTTAAAGTATTTAAAGTATTTAAAGTATTTAAAGTGTTTAAAGTATTTAAAGTATTTAAAGTATTTAAAGTATTTAAAGTATTTAAAGTATTTAAAGTATTTAAAGTATTTAAATTATTTAAAGTTTTTAAAGTATTTAAAGTATTTTAAGTATTTAAAGTATTTAATGTATTTAAAGTATTTAAAGTATTTAAAGTATTTAAAGTATTTAAAGTATTTAAAGTATTTAAAGTATTTAAAGTATTTAAAATATTTAAAGTATTTAAAGTATTTAAAGTATTCAAAGTATTTAAAGTTTTTAAATTATTTAAAGTATTTAAAGTATTTTAAGTATTTAAAGTATTTTAAGTATTTAAAGTATTTAAAGTATTTAAAAAATTTAAATTATTTAAAGTATTTAAAGTATTTAAAGTATTTAAAGTATTTAAAGTATTTAAAGTGTTTAAAGTATTTAAAGTATTTAAAGTATATAAAGTATTTAAAGTATTTAAAGTATTTAAAGTATTTAAAGTGTTTAAAGTATTTAAAGTATTTAAAGTATTTAAAGTATTTAAAGTATTTAAAGTATTTAAAGTATTTAAAGTATTTAAATTATTTAAAGTTTTTAAAGTATTTAAAGTATTTTAAGTATTTAAAGTATTTAATGTATTTAAAGTATTTAAAGTATTTAAAGTATTTAAAGTATTTAAAGTATTTAAAGTATTTAAAGTATTTAAAGTATTTAAAATATTTAAAGTATTTAAAGTATTTAAAGTATTCAAAGTATTTAAAGTTTTTAAATTATTTAAAGTATTTAAAGTATTTTAAGTATTTAAAGTTTTTAAAGTATTTAAAGTATTTAAAGTATTTAAATTATTTATAGTATTTAAAGTATTTAAAGTATTGAAAGTATTTAAAGTATTTAAAGTATTTAAAGTATTTAAAGTATTTAAAGTATTTAAAGTATTTAAAGTATTTAAATTATTTTAAGTATTTAAAGTATTGAAAGTATTTAAAAAATTTAAATTATTTAAATTATTTAAAGTATTTAAAGTATTTAAAGTATTTAATGTATTTAAAGTATTTAAAGTATTTAAAGTATTTAATGTATTTAAAGTATTTAAAGTATTTAAAGTATTTAAAATATTTTAAGTATTTCAAGTATTTCATGTATTTCAAGTCTTTCATGTATTTAAAGTATTTACAGTATTTAATGTTTTTAAAGTATTTAAAGTTTTTAAAGTATTTAAAGTATTTAAAATAAATAAAGTATTTGAAGTTTTTGAAGTATTTAAAGAATTTAAAGTATTCAAAGTATTTAAAGAATTTAAAGTTTTTTAAGTATTTTAATTATTTCAAGTTTTTTAAAGTATTTTAAGTATTTTATATATTTCAAGTGTTTAAAGTATTTTAAATATTTCAAGTATTTTAAGTTTTTTTTAAGTTTTTTTAAGTTTTTAAGAGTATTAAATATTTTTAGTATTTTCAGTATTTTAAGTTTTTTATTTATTTCAAGTATTTTATTTATTGCAAGTATTTAAAGTATTTTAAGTATTTTAAGTATTTTAAGTGTTTTAAGTATTTCAAGTATTTGAAGTATTTGAAGTATTTTAAGTATTTTAATTACTTTAAGTAAAGAGTTTAAAACTCTATAATAAAGTATACAAAAAAAGTATTTTAGGTATTTGAAGTATTTTAAGTTTTACGAGCATTTTATTTATTTTATGTATTTTGCGTATTTCAAATATTTTGAGTTTGTGAAGTATTTAATTTATTTTGCGTATTTTAAATAATTTGAGTTTTTGAAGTTTTTTAAGATTTTTAATTTGTTGAGCATTTTAAGAATTTCGGTGTTTTTTTAATTTTCAATTCAACTCTCTATGACAATATTTGCGTCAAATTAAAGTGTTTGATCATCTGCATTTACAAAAATAAATCCTTTTATTGTAATTAATCACTTTATTGTAATTGGAGTTATTAATGAGACAAAAAAATTATGGCTTTATTATACGAATTATCGATTATTCTATTATTAGTACATCAGACAATCGAGTTTGGACTGTACAAGAAATCCCTTAGGTCTTTTTTATTTAATTTAAATTTTCGTTGTATTTTTGTATTGTAACGATCGGTACCCAATTAACATTTCCGAAATGCTCATGTCATGTTTTTGAATGTTGGTTTTACTAAATTTATGATTGTATTTTTAATTTATTTAAAGCATTTTTGAACATCACATAACTGGGACCTTTGTAAATTCAGAATTCTTCCGCAGTGACCGGTAATCGGTTCCAAGGTGGCCAGATGAAGCCAGAGTACATTGGCATCACATACAATGGCTACAGTTTTAAATTTCATGAATTTTGATATGTCTTAAGACAGGGTTCCTTGCACATTCCGAAATGTCCCCAGTGACCACCGGTAACCAGTGACCGGTTCCAAAGTGGCCAGGTGGGGCCAGAGTACATTGGCATCACATAAAATGTCCTCCGTTTTTTTAACAAAACAGGCTCCCTTGTCAATTCCGATATGTGCCCCCAGTGGCACGATATGATAAATGTACAGAAAATGTAATCCGGAAATTGTGAAAATCGTACCATGAAATCGTGAATATTACGAGTTTTACTTTACGATTTTTTGAACTATGCATATTGGGCACGAATAAACCAGGAGCCGTGAATAAATATGCATGATTAGACATGCCCGAATGCACTCGTAAACGTGAATTAAATTCATGATTTCATAAAAAAAAATCACGAATTCATGAAATTTATGCATGATTTCATGAAGTTTATACATGATATCACGAATTTTATTTACGCCTGCCAAAAATAATCATAAAAAATATTCCAGAACTCATGAATTTTGTGCACGAATTCATGCATAAAAATTCATGATTTCATGAATTTTATGCATGAAATCATGATTTTTTATTCACGAGGTATATTTTTTTGACCGTAATCATGAATTTTTAATCATGAAATCGTGAATATTTTTCACGACTGCATGCATCTATTTCATGAAATCATGAACATTATTCACGTTTACGAGTGAAATCGGTCATGGAAAGTCATGCATATTTATTCACGATTCCTGGATAATTCGTGCCCAATATGCATAGTTCAAAAATTCGTAAAGCAAAAATCGCGATATTCACGATTTCATGGTACGATTTGCATGATTTCCGGAACACTTTTTTTTCCGTGCATTACCCTCACAGCCTTTGTTGTTCCACGAGCAATCTTCCGGCATGCAATTTGTTCCGTGTTTGCCATCCCGCTGAAGATGGCCGGTTCGGTTCACTCCGGGAACATCTCATCTCAACATTTTCAGAAAGCGTTCAGCCAGCTACATCGAAGCGGCTTGAACCGTATTTTGCCTCACGCTCCATGATGTCCGCTACCTAAACAAAAACAAAACGGAATTACATTACCTTAAGAAAGATTAAACTTACCTCTATCAGAAATGTGATTGCTTTAAACAAAACTGTAGCAGATTCCGATCAGTAAGGAGGAAAAATTGAACAAAATCTGGACAATCATTATTTTCTCAGTGACGTAAAACATGGCTGACGATTTGACGTTTCCTCATTTGGAAAAACGTGTAGCGGTCAAGGTGCGTGAAATCGGGTGTTGCATTAAATTTGACGCTCCAATTATGTGCATCAGATAAGGCGTAAAATTAGACTATTTTTGATGTAATGTTGGGTTTCGCGCGATGAAATAGAATACCAAAGGGAATTTCATCGATTTACGTCAGAATAAACCCAATTTTACATTGAAAATACGTTTACATGATTTAATAATAGGTTTCATCAAATTTTACGTCGAATGTAATATTCCAATTTTTTTAGTGTGTATACTCCTACTACTAAACACAAACTTATTGGTTCACATTATAAAGATGAATGTGGTAATTTCAAAGTGAAATACCCAAGTAACAAAATAAACCGAATAACTCTCTGGGAGAGGTGCTCAGGAGTCTTTCACTAGATTTGGGAATAAAACTTGTGTCTCGTACACAGTAAAAAATAATGTAAATTTGGAAGCTGTAATTTTGGAAGGTTGAATATTACCTCTTTTATGATGTAATTTTACCTCAATTTAGACTGAAAAAGTGGTAAAATTACACATTTCCAGAGGTAAAATTACACCTTTTTTCTGACATAACTCTCTATGGCTACAATTGCAGGGTTAAATAAAGCTAAAATGTTGGGAGTAAAACAAGCGCGTGACGTCTACTTCAAGTGACTTTTATTTACAAAAACATTCTTGAACAATACTGTCAGGTTTTCTCGAAGAATAAACTCACTTCAGTTTTTTTTTATTTTATCTTAGAATGAAATCAATATAGATGATATATTTCAAGAATCATGAGAGACTTAAAATGAAAAATTTATCAATTTAAAGACATTTTATTGAAAGTTCAAACACTCATTCACCTGAGAAATCAAGAGCCAAATTTATGCCAAGAAAAAAAAAATATCGACTATCTTACAAACTGCTTCAAAAAAGTGTTGATCGCTTCGATAATAATTCAAGCAATTGAAAATACAAAATTCTCGAAAAATATTGTTTATGCATCGCCACGGCCAAATATTCAACATGGCGATGGTTTTTAAGCAAATTCTCAGCCTCACAATATGGATCGAATAAACATTCTACTCTTGAATAAAACTATCATAAATGCAAAAAGAATAATCATTTATCCTAGGCGCACTCATGCTAAAGGCAATTTAAGGGCTGTTAGACATGACGCTGTCTGAGAATTGCTTTGATCAAGAACAAAACTCACCAAGAACGGCGTCACAGTCAGCGTAGCACATGCTTATTATGATGTTCAGATATAGATCCGGTAAGCTGAAGTGTGCGTATTCAAATCAAATTGAAAGAAACAGAGTTAAAGTTGGCATTTTATGGAATAATTTTATTTCTTTCTAAAATCAAACTAATAAATTAAATTGAACAGACATACACAGCATATAGAAAACTACAATGCTTTAAAATCGTCGTAGGAGATAATTTATCCAGTTTTTTCAATTCACTTATATTTAAAATTATTTCACTGCACATTCAAACAGTCACAGTTGTGCCACATTCGATGGGGTTAATTTTGATTACATTATAACAACTTAATTCTTCTGAACTATAACAATTCAATTCAATTCGGTTTTATTGGTGAATAATCAGGATACAATAAGTTCTTTTGAGATACATAACAGAGTTTTGGAGTTCCTTTCAGCTGTGTGTTACATCAAATCCATTTTGGAACAATTATTACTAGTAAATAAAGGTGTCACCAAGAGTAAGAAAAATAATTCTGAACTATAACGTAACACTTATTTAAATGCAAAAATAATTTTAAAATATCGGATGTGTCAATACAAGCTAATAAATCTACTAGTTTTATAAGAGCCTTTATCAAGAATACATGCTTTTGAATTAAGCTCTAATATGGCCAAATGGTTTTAAAACGGTCTTTAGAAGTAAATATACAGCAATTCCATTTGAAAAGATCCTAGACCGAAAAAAAAAGTTTTCCGATTGGGCTCAAAATTTTTCTAAAGGTTCCTTGCCCAAAATAGTTAGACCCGTATTTTTTTATTTGGCCATTAGGGTGACCTACATCGTGCTAGGGTGGTTCGAAAAGTGGCAATTTTCGTTATTTTTCGCAAAAAACACTTTTTTCAAAAAATCATATCTCCGCGTCATTTCATCCTATTTTAGCTGTCGTAGACGCAAAAGAAAGGTGATTAGTTTGGCTATTTAAAAAAAATAGTAAGAAGTTTCAAAAATCTAGCTTAACATTTGAAAAAGTCGTATGAAAACTTAAAATGGCGTTTTGACCATGTCTGGACCAAAGAGCCTATGTCTGAAAATATTTTTATCGGATTCCTCGGAAAATTTCACATCATATATCAAAAAATTGGCGATGTCGAACCGTACGTTTACGATATATGATTTTTTTTTAAATAAAAACTGAGTTTTTAGATGCGCCACGCGCAAAAACAAGAAAATGACGAAATCGGCAAAAAATAAACATTTTTCACTAAAACTGCAATAACTTAAAAATTTCAGCGATGACCTATACAAGTAAGGGTACCAAAAGTTGCGTATTTTAGTTACAAAAAATTTGGTACCCTAACATGTATAGGTAATCGCTGATTTTTTTAAGTTGTCGCAGTTTTAGTGAAAAAAGTTGATTTTTTGCCGATTTCATCATTTTTCTGTTCAGTTTTTATTTTCAAAAAATCATATCTCTTTTCAGACATAAGCTTTTTGGTCCAGACACGGTCAAAACGCCATTTTAAGTTTTCATACGACTTTTTCAAATGTTAAGCTAGATTTTTGGATCTTCTTACTATTTTTTTTCAAATACACGGAGAAAAAAGAGTTCCCAAAATCGTGAACAAGCGTTCATGAAAATGGGAACCAGGAACAAAGTGTTCAAATTTCATGGTACGTTTTTCAAAATCGTACCATGGGATTTGAACACTTTGTTCGAGGTTCCCATTGTCATGAATGCTTGTTCACGATTTTGGGAACTCTTTTTTCTCCGTGTAGCCAAACTAATCACCTTTCTTTTGCGTCTAAGACAGATAAAATAGGATGAAATGACGCGGAGATATGATTTTTTGAAAAAAGTGGTTTCTGCGAAAAATGACGAAAATTGTCAATTTTCGAACTAACCTAGCACGATGTAGGTCACCCTAATGGCCAAACAAAAAAAATACGGGACTAATTATTTTGGCCAAGGAACGCCCAGAAAAATTTTGAGGCCGATCGGAGATTTTTTTTCGGTTTAGGCTCTTTTCAAATTGAATTGCTGTATATCTAGGTCATAATAAAAATGGCCGAACATCATTTTTTCAGTAAAAATCTTGTTGCAATTTCCAAAATTGATCAAAAATTCATCTTCACAACGCTTTTGAACTCTCCTTGTTGTATAACTCGGAACTAAATCAATTACTGTGATAAGTTATCTCATGAACTGAAATTATTAGACATAAAGAATATTAGGAACAGATCTACTTATTCCGCAAAATTAAACAAAATAATCATTGTTTTCTGAAGTGCACAGTTAAAAAAAAAACTCCAGCGTGAGGATTTACTAATCGAACATTAATCAGCGTATGATAAACTAAAAATCAAACACAAAACTCTCACTGCTTGCTGAACTTGCTCTTACTGACTGACTGGCTTTTCTGACAGCTTGAGGCAAATTGGTGTTAGGGTAGAGTAGTCATCAATGAGACACGGGGAACAATGATAAAATGGCTCTCACAAGTCGTAGTTTCAACCAATCAGGCTCATATTTTGGGGAAAGGTGTGTGTACTGGATACACGTCTGCCATAATAGTGGCTTTGGTTATCGACGCTCCCTTGCAAAGTTATTCATAAATGTTTGATTTTGGGGTGTAAAAGTAAATTATGACTGAAAATTACATTTTCGCTCATAGGCTGCCAATAATACAAAAACTAATATTTCTAAAAATTTCTTTCGTCATTTCATAGGGCATGAGTTGGGCTACAACGGCCTTTCATTAGATTTGACCAAAATTAAGAATATACCCAGAATCCAGTGCTGTCTCATTGTTCCCCACTCTTTTCAGCCCATGGGTAACAATGAGACACTTTGATTTTTCTTCATTAAACTTTTCAAAATCTATGGAAATCCTTCAAAACATGAATTGGAAGTGATTTTTGGCATATTTATTGAGTTTTGACTTCATTTAACCAAAAATATAAAGTTATTTGGTATAAATAAATGGTTTTTAATAAATTTAAATACTTTTTAGTATAACTTTTGTTATTTAAAGTTTCAAATTGGCAAAAATGCAAATTGGCAAAAATGCTTTAAAATGTTCAAGGCAAGTCATCTGCAATGGAACAATACAAAAACATGATGATTTACTAGAAAAGTATTGATTTTCGTAGAGTGTCTCATTGTTCCCCACCTGTCTCATTGTTCCTGCCAAGTGCGTCTACATTGAGACAGTTGGATATCTCTGGCTCTGGATCGATCTCATATTTTGGTCAATGTTAGAACACATTAAAAGAAAGAAAAAGCTCATTGAAACATGCTGATGAAAAAAATACAAAAATAGTTGACCAAAAGTGTCTCATTGATGACTACCCTACCCTATACAATGTTGCCATAAAAATACATCGTTTTCTAGCAGTTGTCATTAAACAGACTTTTACTGCATGAAGAATTTGGCAAGCCAGTTATTAAAGATTTATAACGGACTATCCCGAAAATATCTCAAAATAGTTTTCAATACATCTTGAAAGCAGAGCATTGCTAAAACTCTTTGTAATTTTTAAAAGCTGTCTTTGGATCTAGAAGAATATTTTAAAACTGTTATAAAGCTAGCGCAGAACGTCAAGCATTTCCATTGCTACTTGGGTACCATGGGCTTGTTTTTGACAAAAACCTTACTTACAAGCATCTTTGTCTCAAGAATAAACTGTTAATTTATAAACACATTTTCAGACTTGCCATGCTTTATGCTGTGCCGATCTGGACAAGCTGTAGCTTAAACAGGAAGAAAAAACTTCAGAGGATTTTGAACAAAATTCAGAAAATGATTCTGAAACTTCCTCCTTGGTTCAGCACCAGTGAACTTCATCAATTAGTATGGTAATGACAAACAATACCACAAAAAAGTAAAAAAAAAATCAAGCTTGCAAAAAATATAATCTTACTGACCATATAAGCCGAACTGTTAGTCTAATATAATGAAAAATACTTTTTTTCAAAATCCCCTCAAAACGCGTGTCAAAATTTTGACTTGCTAAGCAGCCAATCAACTCTCTCATATATACGTCCTTCATTTTTAAGTAGGATGTCTATCCGGATTGTATACTTTACATTTCTACAAGGCAGCCCAAAAACCAAACAAAAAAAAACTGTTTTTCGCAGTTAGTGTACAAACAACATCACCGCCGGATGGGACCCAATTACTTTGTGCGTTCGTTCTGTGTGAAGATTGTTCCTGAAAAACAGGGCCGAAAAATCCTTTTGTCTCCGTGTGGGCTAAAGCACCAGCCGTGTCCTGATCGTGGAACCGTTCTGGGGGGAGGGTTCAAGGGATCTGTTGAACATGTCAGAGGACTGGGAAAGTGTAGACCTTACGGGCTTTGGGTGTGCGAGAAGGAAAAAAACGCTAGGCCAGCGGGAAATGGATGCGGATGAGTTTTCCAACTGACAAGCGCCCCAGCGAATGATGACAGGCCGACGGTTCACATACTTCACATGGCTTTCTTCATTCACCCCACGCCATCATCACCCACCACCACACTCAACGAAAGAACGCTAGACATAAGTGCAATGTCCTTGCAAATGCTTGCCGTTGAGCGAAATGACGACGACGACCAAGCACGACTTGTGGTGGCTGTTATTTTCCGCTTTTTACACATTCTTGGAAAAGTCCGTTAGCTTTCCTCTAGAATGTTGCCCTTTTATCCAAGCAGCAATTCTTTGAGATTTTGAAAATATAGAAAACGAATGAAAAATATATTTGTATCGAAATTCTTAAAATATTTTTAAACTTCAGAAAATCCTCTAAAAAGATTTCAAAATGAAAAAAAAAATAAATAAAAAAAAATTCTAAATAAAAAAAGAATTTAAATAAGACAAACAACATTTCTCCAAGAGAATTATCATACATTTGGTAGCCCACAACGACGACGCGCATCGTCTCGAGGAGTTTCAAGTTTGCATAAGCTATGTGTCTGTGTAGGTGTAGGTGGACTGCGGAAAAAATCTCACAGGAATGCGAACTAAGCAGACCCTGAATTCCACCGACCATCCGAGAGGCCAATGGTATAGAAAGGTATGTGGGTATGAACCCTGCAGCCTGCAAGAAGACTGTCTCCTTCAAGTGTAAATCGGAATGTACCAGCAGGTAAAAGCATAGAAGTGACGACCACGTCCACTTAAAAAGTTAAAAAGATTTCTACTCAATCATATATAAATTTTAGAAAAAAATATTGACAAAATAATGATTTTTTTCAATTATTTTTTCAGTTAAACAACTATGGTTTTGCTTGAATTTCGTTTCAACTGTTAGTTTGAGATTCAATAAATAAAAAAAATCATAGCAAAAAACCGATGGTAAAATCGCATGCACATAACCTTTGTGATTTTTTTTTAAATTACATATATGAATGTACTCAAAAAATCGTGTAACATTACACAAACCCATTTTGACCCCAGGAATAGATATCGCGTTGGTTATTTAATTAGAAATGTCAATTCAAACATAAACAAAACAATTTCTTCTTCAATTTGATTTATTCAATTTTCAATTCGGTTTTATTTGTGAATAATCAAGTTACAATGAGTTCATTTAGGTACGCAACAGAGTTTTGGTGTTCCTTTCAGCTGTGTTTTACATCGTAATTCAATCGAAAAATTATTACTAATAACTATGGAATAGACAAGAGTAAGAAAAAGTTTTCAAAAAACTTACAGAAAACCAATTTGATTTATTGCTCAGAAAATTTCAGCGATTCCTTCGTAGTAAGGTCGTTCTACATTCTTTAAAGGTCAGATTAGCCCGAGCAGGGGTAAATAACACGGGAATACCAAATTTTGGTATTACTTGGGCAAATAACAGGGACCAAAACGTGCCCTCGGTTGCCCAGTAATAGATGGTAAAATACCATGAAATCATACCAAAATCTTGTATGTTGAAGGGCACAACAATACCAAACCATGTTATTCCAAAGGTAAAATAATACCTCAAAATAAAACTATTTCAATAAATACCAAGTTGAGGTCTTCTGGATTTTTGAACATTGCTTGAATACCAAAACTTGGTATTGCCATGGTTTTATTTTGAGGTATTCCTGCGCCCTTGGAAAATCAGATTTTGGGTTTCCTGTGGTCTTCCACATACATGATTGTGGTATAATTTTATGGTATTTTACCTTCCATTACTGGGCAACCAAGAGCACATTTTGGTCGCTGGTATTTGCATAAATAATATCAAAATTTGGTATTTTCATACCATTTATAGTGCAGCAGTTGCAATTAGTGAAAAAAACGGAAATGATCCATATGCAACAGCCAAAATTTAATATATTTAATATACTCACCTGATGATTCCATGTTGTTCTTAGTGATATTTTTCACCACATCGAATGCATTTGTCATTGATGAACGGCCTGTGCTTGAAGTTCTTGAAGCTTCTGAAAAATAACAAGATTGAAAAATAAGTGTTATTAAAATGAAACTGGATTGAAATTCACCAAAATTTAATTATCTGTTGATTGACTCGTTTTTCAAAGTAATTAATCCCGACTCAGAAAAATTTCAACGATTTAAAAAAAAATCTTAGGTATATAAAAAAAAATGAAAATCAGCTTCAACATTTTTGGGTTTCAAGTCATTTAAGCGTAAAATTAATTATCTCGTCAAAATTTATAAAAAATTTCCCGTAGTTTCAGAGGAATTTGATGAAACACTTCAATACCAAAATAATACCAAAATGTGGCATCCTGACTTTTCTACAATTTCAAGTCATTTCCTTCGTGAGCGAGTTGTGGCGCTATAACCACGGCAAATAGTGTCCAGGGCATTTGTGGAAATACAGTGTCCCATCCTCGAGGGTCCCGGAGCACCAAAACTTCTTAGCATGGTGGCTCCCAACGATAATTTGCCTAAACAAACAGGAACGTGAGCGGGGGATCCCCACGTTTCTTCCTCCCCTGTCGATTCAGAAATGTGTTGTTGTTTGAACATTCGTGTTCAAACTCAATCCAATTCAAAGAATCATCTTTGCGGTAAACTTTACGCAGTTGGCCTGGCCGCTTTAACGTTTGTGATGTTTCAAAGCAATTTATTGCATTGGGCACTGCAATTGTTAATAATGACAAGAGGATGCTAGGCGTTAATCAACCTAAGGCATTTTCCAGGATGCCCTCGAAAGACTGGCTGCGCTAGGGTTAGATTAGATTAGATTAGATTTCAAGTCATTTCTTTAGGGGGTATATCAAAAATGTTTAAAATTAAGTTTGAAATTTTCGGTTTTCAATGAAAGCATTCGCTTTGAGACATCATTTTAGCGCAAAATTAATTATTTTGTCTAAATTGGTCAAAATGTTCCCATAGTTTCAGAGGAATTTCATTAAATACTGTAATACCAAAAGAATACCAAAATGTGGTGTTCGACCATTGACAAATTCAGTTATTTTGCAATATCAAAACAATACCTTAAATTGGTATGATACCACATTTAGCACATTTTGCTAAGGCAAATTTTGAAAGGTCCAGGAATACCAAAATTTGGAATTGATACCAGAGAAAGGTATTATTACGCATTTTCCTTGTTATTTACCCATGCTCGGGAGGTGCGCATCCTCTTCGCAGCCAACCTTCGTTCCGTTGCCGAGATGCGGATGATCGCAAACGACCCGGGTGTTGTTTCTTTTTCCTCTCGGTCGACAGTTCCGTGGCCAAGGAATGCAAAGCCATTAGAACACCTGGCTTTGGTTGGTGAAGATGGCACCAGATCTGTGGAAAGAAGATAAAAAAAGTCAAATTGTTTAGAAAACCATATGAGTTGTGGAAAAATTGAATTTGATTGAAAGATGGACTAACTTTTAGGCAAAACTGCTTTTTAGATGTTCAATGGAGATGACCGCGAACAGCCCGGGAGTGGAAGAGATGCGCATCTTCCTTGTGGCCAAACATCCTTCCGTGGCCTGCATCCTCTTCGTGGCCAACCTTCCTTCCGTGGCCGAGTTGTAGATGATCGAAGCGGCCCGGGAGATGACGAGATGCACATCTTCTTCATGGCCAACCTTCGTTCCGTGGAGGAGTTGCAGATGATCGCGAACGGCCCGGGGGTTGACGAGGTGCGCATCCTCTTCGTAGCCAACCTTCTTTCCGTGGCCCGCAGCCTATTCGTGGCCGAAGTGCAAATGGCGAGAACGGCCCGAAAGTAAAACAGGTGCGATTCCCATTCGCGACGACTTTACTCTCGTATCGATTAATTCGTGGCCGAGGTGGGGATGATCTTGACAGGTCCAGGAGTTATAAAGATGCGTTTTCTCTTCACGGAAAACTCTCTTTTGTAATTGGATGTTCTGCAGCCGAGGTGCGGATATTCGTGACCGGCCCGCGAGTGGAAAAGGTGCGATTCCTCTTCACGACCAACATTCCATCCGTATCGATTGATCTGCGGCCGAGTAATATCCAACCCTGAACTCCGCTGCTAGCTCGAACACCCGGCGTTGTCTCGTGATGATCGCACCAGATCTGTGAATGAAAAGCTAAGGAAAGTTAGCTGCCCAGCTGTGGATGATCGTGACCGGTCCGGATACGCCGAGGTGCGTTTCGTCCGCGAGGCAAACTTACTTCTCGAATCGATTGTGCCACGGCTGAAGTGAAGATCTTGAACGGCCCATGTACGGAAAAGGTGCACTTCCTTTTCGCGGATAATTTTATTTTGAATTTGATGGTTTCCCGGCCAAGGTGCGAATGGTCGTAATCGGCTCGGTGTGAACGAGGTGGGTTTTCCTCTAGTATCTGCAAAAATGTCCAAATGATACTGTTACAAAAGTAAAAACCAAGGCTGGAGCCATACAATAAAGAAAAACTACTTACAAACTTCCAAATCGCTGCAAGCGCAAATTTCAAATGACATTTCGTCGTCAGTCCGTCAATCAGAAATGTCAAAGTCAACTACACAAAAATTTCGATAATATTACCCAAAAATAGACAGCAAATGTTGTACACAATATTGAGAACAATATTGCGTCAATTTTTTAGCAATATTACACATTTCAGGAGTAATAGGTGTTAGTCATTTTTTAGAGGAGTATGTTGAATTAATATGTTATATTACAACAAAAACAATACATTTTGGTGTTTTACATGTAAGCATTTTACTACTTTTTTTGCTGTGAAAACATTTTCAAAATATTATCATTGCATAACAGTTTTTGATGCCCTTGCTCCACAAAACGCTTTGTCATGCACACTATAATGGAGGATATTAAATTTTAATGCTGTTTCGAGTTTGCTTTTATAAGTCATCATTTATTGATAGATTCTTCTCTGTTGTCTCTATATAGATTTATTGTTCGAACTTATCGAGACTACTTCTTACACAAGACAGCTATGTTCTTACTATTTCACTGAAATATCACATGATAATCAAAAGCTCTTGTTTTGAATATGTACTGAAACCAGCTTTGCATTGTCCTTTGAATAAACAATTGCTAATATTTACATCAATTTTAATGAAGCCAGATAAACCCGAGCATGGGTAAATAACACGGGAGATGCGTAATAATACCTTTCTCTGGTATCAATACCAAATTATGGTATTCCTGGACCCTTTAAAATTTGTCTTAAAGATTACGCAAGAGCAAAATGTGCTATCATACCAATTTAAGGTATTGTTTTGATATTGCAAAATTGCAAAATTTGTCAATGGTCGAACACCACATTTTGGTATTCTTTTGGTATTACAGTGTTTTATCAAATTCCTCTGAAACTATGAGAAAATTTTGACCAATTTTGACAAAATAATTAATTTTGCGCTAAAATGATGTCTCAAAGCGAATGCTTTCATTTAAAACCGGAAATTTCAAACTTGATTTTAAACATTTTTGATATGTGTGTGTGTGTGTGTGTGTGTGTGTGTGTGTGTGTGTGTGTGTGTGTGTGTGTGTGTGTGTGTGCGGTCCAATCCAATACCCACTGGCCGGCAGCGAAATTATGGGAAAGTATAGTTTGTATCAGACTTGGTTTATGCTGATACAGAGTTCCCAAATGAACCGGTTAGGCTAGGTTCAACTATAAGCTTAAGCCTCCCTTTGTAGTTCAATCCTGGTTCAGTGAACCATGAACCATGGCTTAAGCCAGGCTAACCAGGCTAATGAAAACCATAAGAAAAAAAAACTGTGTAACAAATATTATAGTGTAGCAATGTTACAATGTAACATTCATTACACCGTAACATTAGTTACACCGTAACATTGTTACACCGCATCATTCGTTACACCGTAACATTGTTACACCGTAACAGTGTTACACCGTAACATTGTTACACCACAACATTCGTTACACCGTTACATTCGTCACACCGTTACATTCGTCACACCGTAACATTGTTACACCGTAACAATGTTACACCGTAACATTGTTACACCGTAACATTGTTACACCGTAACATTGTTACACCGTAACATTGTTACACCGTAACATTGTTACACCGTAACATTGTTACACCGTAACATTGTTACACCGTAACATTGTTACACCGTAACATTGTTACACCGTAACATTGTTACACCGTAACATTGTTACACGTAACATTGTTACACCGTAACATTACACCGCAACATTGTTACACCACAACATTCGCTACACCGTTACATTCGTTACACCGTAACATTGTTACACCGCACCATTCGTTACACCGTAGTTTGGTTACACCGCAACATGGTTACACCGCAACATGGTTACACCGCAACATTCGTTGCATTGTAGCATTCATTACACCGTGACATTCGTTACACCGTAATAATCTTACGGTGTAATAATGTTAAGGTGTAACAATGTTACGGTGTAACAATGTAACGGTGTAACCATGTTACGGTGTAACAATGTTACGGTGTAACAATGTTACGGTGTGACAATGTTACGGTGTAACAATGTTACGGTGTAACAATGTTACGGTGTAACAATGTTACGGTGTGACGAATGTAACGGTGTGACGAATGTAACGGTGTGACGAATGTAACGGTGTAACGAATGTTGTGGTGTAACAATGTTACGGTGTAATCATAATACGGTGTAACAATGTTACGGTATAATCATGCTACGGTGTAACGAATGTTACGGTTTGAGCATACTACGGTGTAACAAAGCTTGCCGTTTAGCCTAACATTCTTTGATCAGGTTCAAGCCAGGTTCAAGCCTGGTTCAAGCCAATGGTTCATTTTGGCTAGCCTCACCTGGTTTGAACCAAATGAACCATGGCTCACGGCACTCAGTGAGCCTGAGCCGACGATGCTTGCCAACGTGTGGTGTAAACTTGAACCAGAAAAATGAACCTAGCCTAGCCGATGGCTTAGGCTCGTGGGAACACTGGCTGATACACGTATCTCAGTCCCGGGTATTAGGTGGTTACAGCCCTCGCGCTGCTTCCAATGACCCATTTCAGAATGGCAGAGATCCTAGCGGCCCAATACCGAGGTCATTGGGCATTGTCTGGCCCCGCCTAAACATAGAGCAAGAACCAGACGGGTTCTCGAACTATCTTTAAACTTCCAATCCCATAAGGCAAAACAGGGATCAGGGCGTATATAGTGGTAAATAAATGGCATTTGTATAACTCTTCATTATTTTTTTCCCTCCTCCTACAAAGCTCGCACACAAACTGGCCCCGACGCCCGACCAACTCGTCAGATTTTCTTCTTTTTTTTTAACTTTTTCACTCCTTTTTTTCCACCAGATGATGCGCAGGCTTAATCCTGTCATCCTCCGACGAAGCTCGCACACAAACTGGCCCCGACGCCCGACCGACTCGTCGGATTTTCTTCTTTTTTCACTTTTTCACTCCTTTTTTTCCACAAGAGGATGCGCAGGTTTAATCCTGTCATCCCCCGACGAAGCTCGCACACAAACTCTGATTTTAAACATTTTTGCCTTTCTTACAAAAGAAAGGTTTAAGGTTTTCTTTTGGAAAAACGCTTTTTTCAGAAATCTAAAAAAATTCGTGCACGGCGAGGATTCGTCCCAGTAAAAAATCCTATTACTAAATTGAAGGTTTAGATGCGTTCTTTCGACTGAATTTTGGCCCGAAACCCGGAACTCAAAGTCTGATTTTTGAGAGCTCTTTTTCTGAAATACATGGCCGATGTCTGTATCCGCTCTTAAAAATTTGTGTCTTCCATCACTGGAAAACCGCTCGTAAAACCCACAATTTTTAAAAGCCAGATCTGTAGCCGTGGGGTCGGAGACGAACATTTTATTTTTCGATTCACAATTTTCGACCAGTAAATGTGGTCAAAGCCATTTTTGGAGGTATTTTTTGGACTATTTTACAGATAACACTATCAAATTTAAAGAATTCAGTTTCAAATAAAAAGCCATTCGAAAACATGCGCCATAAACTGTTTGGGCCCAAAATTTGAAGCTTTTCCAAAATGTATTTCCAGAGATATAGCGATTTTAGTGTTTTTCGTCTTATTTTTACCCTATTTTTTCCTATTAAATTTTTGGATTTATACAAAATCATATACTGAACATCAAATTCAAAGTCCCAGCCCATTCTCGATCGAAAGCATTTGGTATGAATTGTATTCGAGTAAATTTTGGTATTGATCAGACGGTTGGTTCAAAGGTTATAGCTGTCGAAGCTTCAACGCCAGCGCTTCAACGCCAGCGCTTCAACGCCAGCGCTTCAACGCCAGCGCTTCAACGCCAGCGCTTCAACGCCAGCGCTTCAACGCCAGCGCTTCAACGCCAGCGCTTTTACGCTTGCGCGTTTTACGCTGCGCGTGAAAGTGTTCTTTCTGGCTTCTCATAATTGATCGACAAAGTGCAATAGCAATACATATTTTTTTAAGTTAATCATAGACTCACATTATAGACTGAGTACCCTTTATTTTTTTTCCAATAATGTCAATCCAATATGTTTTTCTTAATTAAATTTAAATGTCTTGCGACAAATATTGTACTTCTGAAATTAAAAAAAAATGGCATTTGAGGTTTAGCCTTAAAAGATTCGAAGCTTTTGGTAAAATTCTCACTGGATGGTATCATTATGTTTTTGAAAAAATAATTGCACCAATATATTTCTCGGAGTTTCATCATTTTGTAAGAAAGGCTCTATTTCACCTCTGGTGATATTAAATCGGGTTTTTATATATGCTTTCATTGAAAACCGGAAATTTCAAACTTGATTTTAAACATTTTTGATATACCCCCTACAGAAATGACTTGAAATTGTGAAAAATTTTCTTAGTCAGGATGGCACATTTTGGTATTATTTTGCTATTAAAGTGTTTTATCAAATTCCTTTGAAACTATGGGAAAATTTTGATCAATTTTGACAAAATAATTAATTTTGCGCTAAAATGATGTCTCAAAGCGAATGCTTTCATTGAAAACCGGAAATTTCAAACTTGATTTCAAACATTTTTGATATACCCCTAAAGAATTGACTTGAAATTGTGGAAAAATTTCTAAGTCAGGATGCCACATTTTGGTATTATTTTGGTATTGAAAGGTTTCATCATATTCTTCTGTAACTATGGGAATTTTTTTTATAAATTTTGATGAGATAATTAATTTTGCGCTAAAATGACTTGAAACCCAAAAATGTTAAAGCTGATCTTCATTTTTTTTTTTATATATACCCACTAAGATTTTTTTTTAAAACGATGAAATTTCTCTAAGTTGGGATTACCAAATACTTTGAATAACGAGTTAATCGACAGATTATTGAATTTTGGTGAATTTCAATCCAGTTTCATTTTAATAACACTTATTTTTCAATCTTGTTATTTTTCAGAATCTTCAAGAACTTCAAGCACAGGCCGTTGGCTTTATCCATAAAGTACGTTACGCTAAAATCAGCCAAAATTTACCCCCCCCCTCCCCCCCTTTGTCACGCTTTTCCTATACTTATAACACGCAATGTCACACTTGCTCAGACCCACCCTCCCCCCCCCCCCCTAGAGCGTGACATACTTTATGGATGACGCCGTTCATCAATGACAAATGCATTCGATGTGGTGAAGAATATCACTAAGAACAACATGGAATCATCAGGTGAGTAGATTTGGCTGTTGCATATGGATCATTTCCGTTTTTCACTAACTGCAACTGCTGCACTAAAAATGGTATGAAAATACCAAATTTTGGTATTTCTTGTGCAAATACCAGTGACCAAAATGTGCTCTTGGTTGCCCAGTAATAGATGGTAAAATACCATCAAATCATACCAAAATCATGTATGTGGAAGACCACAGGAATACCAAAATCTTGGGCGCGGGAATACCTAAAAATAAAACCATGGCAATACCAAGTTTTGGAATACAAGCAATGTTCAAAAATCCAGAAGACCTCAACTTGGTATTGTTGTGTGTGTTGTGGAAAAGTGGTTAATCTACACATTTTCAGAGGTAAAATTATACATTTTTTTCTGAAATAATCGATATTCCCCTTCCCTACAAATAAATTTGAGCTTTCTGATCCCTTTTGGAAACATGAGATTTAAGAAGCCGAGCATTTTTATACAGAAGTTTAAATAAAGAATAATTTTGAATAAATGAGTCCATATCGGGACATTCTAATCTGTGAATTCCCTAACCCTTATGATTTGTAATATTTTGCTCAGTTTTGCTGAGTAAGAGACGATTTAACCTAAAAATTTGGCCATGCGTAAAGCGAATTGTCAAACTTTCTGAGCGTTTTTCTCGAAACACAAAGTTGATTTACGGGTGCCACGATATCTCAAGATGGGTGGAACAAATTGGCTGAAACTTGGGGTGAAGACTCTCAAGACATATCCCGAGTGCATGAAGAAGCCCGATTTTTAAATTATGCTTTTTTTAAAAATGCAAAAATTAAAAACAGACGATTTTTTATGTGAAAAACAAAAAAAATATTTTTATCTTTTAGGTTCTTTTAGGTGTCAAAAATAAACTCGTTGAAAATTGGCCTTCGTCATGCACACAGAAAATGCATAAAATTCAAGGACAAAATATTTGAATACCGTCATCAGAGGTGACATTGGGTCTGGTGGTGAGATTGAGTCAAAACAATTTCAGCATTTTTGACTCTTAATGAGTCTGTTACTTGATGTCACCCCTGAAGACGGTAAATTTATTGATATTTCACAATTGATCAAATCATTATATATGGTCATGCCGGGACCGTGGTGTAGGGGTAAGCGTGATTGTCTCTCACCCAGTCGGCCTGGGTTTCGATACCAGACGGTTCCGTTGGCATTTTTCGAGACAAGATTTGTCTGATCACGCCTTCCGTCGGACGGGGAAGTAAATGTTGGCCCCGGTCTAACCTAGAGGTTAGGTCGATAGCTCAGTCCAGGTGTAGGAGTCGTCTTCCTGGGTCCTGTCTCGGTGGAGTCGCTGGTAGGCAGTTGGACTAACAATCCAAAGGTCGTAAGTTCGAATCCCGGGGTGGATGGAAGCTAACCCGAGCATGGGTAAATAACAAGGGAAATGCGTAATAATACCTTTTTCTGGTATCAATACCAAATTTTGGTATCTCTGGACACTTTAAAATTTGTCTTAAGGATTATGCAAGAGCAAAATGTTCTATCATACCAATTTAAGGTATTGTTTTGATATTGCAAAATTGCAGAATTTGTCAATGGTCGAACACCACATTTTGGTATTCTTTTGGTATTACCGTGTTTTATCAAATTCCTCTGAAACTATGGGAAAATTTTGACCAATTTTGACAAAATAATTAATTTTGCGCTAAAATGATGTCTCAAAGCGAATGCTTTCATTGAAAACCGGAAATTTCAAACTTGATTTTAAACATTTTTGATATACCCCCTAAAGAATTGACTTGAAATTGTGGAAAATTTTCTAAGCCAGGATGCCACATTTTGGTATTATTTTGGTATTGAAAGGTTCATCAAATTCCTCTGTAACTATGGGAATTTTTTTTATAAATTTTGATGAGATAATTAATTTTGCGCTAAAATGACTTGAAACCCAAAAATGTTAAAGCTGATTTTCAATTATTTTTTTATTTAGTGGGTATATAAAAAATTTTTTTTTTAAACGTTGAAATTTCTCTAAGTTGGGATAACCAAATACTTTGAAAAACGAGTTCATCGACAGATTATTGAATTTTGGTGAATTTCAATCCAGTTTCATTTTAATACTGTAAAACGGGGTGACTTTGATAGCCGGGGTGACTTTGATAGGTTTGAGATTTTTCCGCAAAATGAAGAGCACAAATTTAATACGTACGGAATGGTTTGGAATCATACTGACCGTGGTAGAGAAGTATTCAAAATACCTCAAGGAAAACTTTTCATAACATTTTGAAAAGTTTAAAAAGTTAGTGATGTTTTACTAAGAAAATATTGATGAAAGGCATTAATTCAAACTTCTCAAAGTGTCATGATTTTCTCAATGAACATGATTTTGAATCGGAAAATGGAATGCATTTTCGGATTCTTTGGACAATTTCCCATTAGGAGAAGGTAAAATAATTTTGTAAATATTAAATAATATGTGTTTTTGAAACATAATTAAAAAAACAATCTCCAAATTTATAGGCAATTTCAGTTGAACAAATTTCATATAAAATGTGAAAACTTGTGATTCGTGCTTCAAATTCAGTTTAAAATGCAATATATATATCGATAATTTTATGAACCATACCAGATTTTACAAATTTCAGGCAAAATTCCGACTTTTTAACAATTTAACCTAAAATTTATATGTATTTTGTTAAAAAGCTTATAAACTTAGTTAACTAAATATAAACATTTATTTTTTCTTAAAAACTATAACAGCAATCTTAGTGATGGTACATTTAACGTAAAAATAAAGTTTGAACACCTTTAATCTGATTTTAACAAGAAAAACTATGACTATCAAAGTCACCCCGGAATTTAAAATAAGAATTTTTAATGTAACTATTTTTCTAAAACGAAAAAAAAACTTTTTTTTCAGAAATAGTGCATGGGCTTTGTGTGGCCTACCCCAGTACATGTTTTAAAAATAACATTCTTGAGAAAAACCTTTCCAGTTGGGAAATATTCCAAAAATAAATTGAAATCCTATCAAAGTCACCCCGGTTTACGGTAACACTTATTTTTCAATCTTGTTATTTTTTAGAATCTTCAAGAACTTCAAGCACAGGCCGTTCATCAATGACAAATGCATTCAATGTGGTGAAGAATATCACTAAGAACAACATGGAATCATCAGGTGAGTAGATTTGGCTGTTGCATATGGATCATTTTCGTTTTTTCACTAACTGCAACTGTTGCACTAAAAATGGTATGAAAATACCAAATTTTGGTATTTCTTGTGCAAATACCAGCGACCAAAATGTGCTCTTGGTTGCCCAGTAATAGATGGTAAAATACCATGAAATCATACCAAAATCATGTATGTGGAAGACCACAAGAATACCAAAATCTGATTTTCCAAGGGCGCGGGAATACCTAAGAATAAAACCATAGCAATACCAAGTTTTGGTATTCAAGCAATGTTCAAAAATCCAGAAGACCTCAACTTGGTATTGAAATGGTTTTATTTTGAGGTATTATTTTACCCTTGGAATAACATGGTCCTGTTATTTGCCCAAGTAATACCAAAATTTGGTATTCCCGTGTTATTTACCCCTGCTCGGGAAAGTGTACAAAGAGGTTTGCAATTGCCTCAACAATCAAGCCTTCGGACACCTAGTTTCGAGTATGAATCTCGCAATCGAGAACGCCAAGGCAATGCTGTAGAGCGAATAATTTGATTTTGATTTTTGGTCATAATATATACCGACTCGCAAGCTGTAGATCGGGGTTCAAATCCCCGAGCATGGGTAAATAACAAGGGAAATGCGTAATAATACCTTTCTCTGGTATCAATACCAAATTTTGGTATTCCTGGACCCTTAAAAATTTGACTTAAGGATTATGCAAGAGCAAAATGTGGTATCATACCAATTTAAGGTATTGTTTTGATATTGCAAAATTGCAGAATTTGTCAATGGTCGAACACCACATTTTGGTATTATTTTGGTATTAAAGTGTTTTACCAAATTCCTCTGAAACTATGGGAAAATTTTGACCAATTTTGACAAAATAATTAATTTTGCGCTAAAATGATGTCTCAAAGCGAATGCTTTCATTGAAAACCGGAAATTTCAAACTTGATTTTAAACATTTTCGATATACCCCCTACAGAAATGACTTGAAATTGTGGAAAATTTTCTAAGTCAGGATGGCACATTTTGGTATTATTTTGGTATTAAAGTGTTTTACCAAATTCCTCTGAAACTATGGGAAAATTTTGACCAATTTTGACAAAATAATTAATTTTGCGCTAAAATGATTTCTCAAAGCGAATGCTTTCATTGAAAACCGGAAATTTCAAACTTTATTTTAAACATTTTTGATATACCCCCTACAGAAATGACTTAAAATTGTGGAAAATTTTCTAAGTCAGGATGGCACATTTTGGTATTATTTTGGTATTAAAGTGTTTTACCAAATTCCTCTGAAACTATGGGAAAATTTTGACCAATTTTGACAAAATAATTAATTTTGCGCTAAAATGATGTCTCAAAGCGAATGCTTTCATTGAAAACCGGAAATTTTAAACTTGATTTTAAACATTTTTGATATACCCCCTACAGAAATGACTTGAAATTGTGGAAAATTTTCTAAGTCAGGATGGCACATTTTGGTATTATTTTGGTATTAAAGTGTTTTATCAAATTCCTCTCAAACTATGGGAAAATTTTGACCAATTTTGACAAAATAATTAATTTTGCGCTAAAACGAGGTCTCAAAGCGAATGCTTTCATTGAAAACCGGAAATTTCAAACTTGATTTTAAACATTTTTGATATACCCCCTACAGAAATGACTTGAAATTGTGGAAAATTTTCTAAGTCAGGATGGCACATTTTGGTATTATTTTGGTATTAAGGTGTTTTATCAATTTCCTCTGAAACTATGGGAAAATTTTGACCAATTTTGACAAAATAATTAATTTTGCGCTAAAATGATGTCTCAAAGCGAATGCTTTCATTGAAAACCGGAAATTTCAAACTTGATTTTAAACATTTTTGATATACCCCCTACAGAAATGACTTGACATTGTGGAAAAATTTCTAAGTCAGGATGCCACATTTTGGTATTATTTTGGTATTGAAAGGTTTCATCAATTTTCTCTGAAACTATGGATTTTTTTAAATTTTTGACGAGATAATTAATTTTGCGCTAACTTGACTTGAAACCCAAAAATGTTAAAGCTGATTTAAATTTTTTTTTGTGATATACCCACTAATATTTTTTTCAAAAACGTTGAAATTTTTCTAAGTTGGGATAACCAAATACTTTGAAAAACGAGTCAATCAACAGATTATTGAATTTTGGTGAATTTCAATCCAGTTTCATTTTAATAATACTTATTTCTCAATCTTGTTATTTTTCAGAAGCTTCAAGAACTTCAAGTACAGCCGTTCATCAATGACAAATGCATTCGGTGTGGTGAAGAATATCACTAAAAACAACATGGAATCATCAGGTGAGTAGATTTGGTTGTTGCATAAGGATCATTTACGTTTTTTTCACTAACTGCAACTGCTGCACTAAAAATGGTATGAAAATAGCAAATTTTGGTATTACTTGTGCAAATACCAGCGACCAAAATGTGCTCTTGGTTGCCCAGTAATAGATGGTAAAATACCATGAAATCAAACCAATATCATGTTTGTGGAAGACCACAGGAATACCAAATTATGATTTTCCAAGGGCGCGGGAATACCTAAAATTAAAACCATGACAATACCAAGTTTTGGTATTCAAGCAATGTTCAAAAATCCAGAAGACCTCAACTTGGTATTGAAATGATTTTATTTTGTGGTATTATTTTACCTTTGGAATAACATGGTATGGTATTGTTGTGCCCTTTCACATACAAGCTTTTGGTATGATTTCATGGTATTTTACCATCTATTACTGGGCAACCAAGGGCACATTTTGGTCGCTGTTATTTGCCCAAGTAATACCAAAATTTGGTATTCCCGTGTTATTTACCCCTGCTCGGGTCCCGGCTTGGACCAACACAACTGGTGATCTTTTTTGCTCTTCTGGATTCGATTAAAGAGAAGGTAGTGTTTCATTACAAGCTGGACCTTATCGCAACATCTAAGGGAGATGACCTAAGGAATGTTAACATTAACCTTAACATGTTAAAATTATGTTAAGAAATAGCCACTGATTCCGCTTTATAACGCTCGACGCCAAAATTGAAAGGTTTTGCTTATTTTATTTATCCACAACCAGTATTCATTTTTAAAGAAGTTTCAAAGCTTACGTGCGTTACGAGTTTTTAACATAGATCATCAAGGCTTTTGGCTCAACGGCCGTTGATTCCCTTTTTCATACGCATAATTTACATTTTTTTAAATCATGCGTACATATCCAAGAATGGTTGAATAATTCGTTCAAAAAGTGAGTAATGAAAATCCATTCATGAACTCATTTTCACTAGAGCTTGAATTGAAGAGTACTGGAAACCTTCTGAAACTTGTAACTCCACTAGAGGCCACTAATTAGCATTTTCTGTCTGTTCATTGATGGGCGCTGCGCCCACTCTGAACGAACGATATGACACGAGGGATGAGGGGTGGGATTTCCATCAGCTTATTCATTCTCTTCTTGTAGCTTAATTAAAACTTTGAAGCAGTTTTTGTCTTTCTTGTCCAATATTACCAACTCGACCAAACGCTGATGCGGAGCAGTTCTCCCAGATTTCGGTCATTCGATTTTTTTTTGTATTTTTTAATCCGACTGAAACTTTTTTGGTGCCTTCGGTATGCCCGAAGAAGCCATTTTGCATCATTAGTTTGTCCATATAATTTTCCATACAAATTTGGCAGCTGGCCATACAAAAATGATGCATGTAAATTCAAAAATCTGTATCTTTTGAAAGATTTTTTTTATCGATTTGGTGTCTTCGACAAAGTTGTAGGAATGGATACGGACTACACTGGAAAAAAAAGATACACGGTAAAACAAATTTTGGTGATTTTTTATTGAACTTTTTATCACTAAAACTTGATTTGCAAAAAAAACTATTTTTTTATATGTTTTAGAGGACATCAAATGCCAACTTTTCAGAAATTTCCAGGTTGTGCAAAAAATCTTTGACCGAGTTATAAATTTTTGAAACAATACTGATTTTTTCAAAAAGTCGAAAAATTGATCGCAAAAATTTTTCAACTTCATTTTTCGATGTAAAATCAAATTTGCAATCAAAAAGTACTTTAAGGAAATTTTGATAAAGTGCACCATTTTCAAGTTAAATCCGTTTTTAGGTGACTTTTTTGAAAATAGTCGCAGTTTTTCATTTTTAAAAATTAGTGCACATGTTTGCCCACTTTTGAAAAAAATATTTTTGAAAAGCTGAGAAAATTCTCTATATTTTGCTTTTTTGAACTTTGTTGATACGACCCTTAGTTTCTGAGATATTGCTTTGCAAAGGTTTAAAAACAGGAAAATTGATGTTTTCTAAGTCCCACCCAAACAACACACCATTTTCTAATGTCGATATCTCAGCAACTAATTGTCCGATTTTCAATGTTAAAATATGAAACATTCGTGAAATTTTCCGATCTTTTCGAAAAAAAATATTTTTTAAATTTTTAAGCCAAGACTAATATTTCAAAAGGGCCAAACACTCAATATTACATCATAGTGTTTTTTTGCAAATCAAGTTTTAGTGACAAAAAGTTGAATAAAAAATCACCAAATTTGTTTTTACCGTGTATCACTTTTTTCCAGTGTAGTCCGTATCCATACCTACAACTTTACCGAAGACACCAAATCGATCAAAAAATTCCTTCAAAAGATACAGATTTTTGAATTTTCATACTTCATTTTTGTATGGCCAGCTGCCAAATTTGTATGGAAAATTATATGGACAAACTAATGATGCAAAATTGCTTCTTTGGGCATACCGAAGGCACCAAAAAAGTTCCAGTCGGATTAAAAAATACAAAAATTAAAATTTAAGAAAAAAAGACCGATTTCGTAGAGAATTGCTCACGAGCTGGTAATGGGATGATATTGGAAATAAAACTAATCATTGTTATATTATGCCTAGTTATTCTCGCTTTGAGACTCATCAAGAGAAAAAAAAAACAAAATCGATTCATTCCTAACGCTCTAAACTTTGAAAAGTGCTAGTCCACCCAATTTACCTAACCAATTTAATTACTTGCAAATTAAACACCAATTCGGGAATATTTAATCTCCTCACCATTCCCCTTCTGGCCCCACCCGTGTGACAGGGCAAACTTTGACGAAAATGGTTACGACATAATAGGATTATCTTTATTACAGGGTATAATGATTTTTACCCAAAATTGGCATAAACTTGTCCAGGGTAAAAACTTTTCCGGATGAAACTCCCTTCCCCCCTCACTTTGTCACTCCTCGTCGTTTACCCATCGCTTAGTTTTTCCAAAGTTTTCGTATATCCCATTTTGCTAAAGGCATAGATGCCTCCGCCAGTGTTCCCCATTTTGAAACGCCGCAAATACACACTCTGTGCCAGTTTGGGGTTCCCCAGTGAGAGGTATTTTTTTGTGTGGCTTGGAAACTTTTTGAGTGTAGCCTCAGAAATGTCCGGTCGTTGGAGTAATTGAATAATCAGTAGCATGGTGGGAGTAGTTTTTGTTTTGTTTTGCTCAATGTTGGTTGAGAGAAGCTTAAACTACAAGCTGATCAGCTATCGGATAGGTTCTGAAGATTAATTTTTTATAAAACATGATGAATTTTGGGGCTGACAGTTAACAGTTTAATTAGTGAACTTCCAGTTTTGAAAAGTAATGCACGGTTGAGTTGCTGTATTTTAAGATTTTGATCATTTCAAATTATTTCTAAAAACAAATCCTCTTATTTGCTCAGGATGAAAAACCTAACATTTGTTGATAGTAATAAAATTATTGAAAGTCTTCCAGAAACTAGTAAACAAAACAGGGATGTGATAATTTGATTGAGTGGTTTGATGTAGAAATATTATGGAACTCACACTAACCTGAAACCCATGATACTAGCTCTTATGTACTTCTAAATGATTCCTTGTATCCTGGCGGTACTTCACACCTTCTATTTGCGGTTTAGTAATCGCTGACGGCAAATGACTGATGTTCTTTGCATAATTCATTTTATGTAAATTTATTCATATTTTGCAGGATGTGCGATGGGGAGAAAAGAAGACGCCTTCTCACAGCTCGGTGACATTATAAATGCAGACTTGTGGCAAATTTTACCACTCTTCTCGGCAGGTTTTTGCTGTTGTTTGATGTCACCACTGCTAGCTGGTTTTGTGAAATATGGATAAATAGCATTCTTTCGACCAGACCAACAATTTACATACTTTTTTTTCATTGAAATGTTGAAATCATTTTTGTTTGCCCCCTCATCCCTCGACTTTGGGCAGAGTCAAGGGACATACACTTAGAAAGATATTTGGTTCGACGTTACTGGATTTTTTTAAACGTTTATTTTGAGTGTCTATTTATCGTTATAACTAGGTATGGTTGGCAACTCAGAAAGCAGCTACTCATAAAATCTCAAAGGATTTCTTTGGCCCTTTCAATAAAATACTTTTTCTATGGCGAGACCTGCAGATGTTGACCATCCAGATATATTCACTAACAAAAATGCTACCTTCAAATATCAAAACTACTATCAGATGCTTTGATTTTGCGACTCGCTTCAATCTAGAGCAGAAGGATTTTATCGATGCTTTTACGATTTTTATTTGCTTTCGATTCTAAAACTCATCCTAACCGTACCATCTTTTATCAGCCAGCTTTCGATACACCCACATTGGATGACGGTTTGCGTACACCTACCGTTGGCACAAGATTCAAGCTTTATGTGTTTTTCGTCTCCAGGGAGGAAAATTTCTACGAAAACATCGGACAAATGGAACCGAGAGGGCAAACCGGCCCAAAAGGTCCACTGCTCATTTCCCTTTAGGCTATCTTTTGTTTGTTTATGATTGTCATAACCAATAGGATATGCCCCGTTTTCTATTCCCAAACCGGTGCGAAATTCCAACATACAGCGGACATACGACATCATCGCTGTGGTGCTGAAGCTTTCCGGTGAATCTCTGCCAGAAGCAGTGAAGACCTCGCAGCCACCGCTTTGCTCGTCAATTTTGAACGTTCGAGAGAAATAAAAAAGTTCGTCCTCACCCCGCGCCCCTGTCTTACCAAATTGAGAAATGACAAAAAGGACAGCTGGAAAAAAGGTTCACTTTCCGTATACCTTCTTGTGTCACCATGGGATACCATTTTAGTCAATCGGATTAAATTGAAGTGATAGGAACGGGAAAAATCAACTTTTGGTGAAAAGCATATCAAGCTGTTCAAGTTATGATGGTGGAGGTATTTTTTCTCAAAATATTTGATAAGTCAAGAGAGCCAACGTACCAACAATGAAAGATAAGAAAATCAATTAACATTGATTTGGACTTATTTGAACTTATCATCATAAAATGATAGATTTTTTCAAAAACTTCAATCGCGGGTTTCGAGTGATGTTTAAATTTAAATAATAATCTTTTTTGTTTAACATCATACAAATATTGCCAAAAGCTTTCTCTTACATAACAAAGAATCCTGTAATACATTAATGTATTTCTATTTGATGAAAACGGAATCAACGTAACACCTTATAATGTGGTCCTCTTAAACCTTGCGGTTTCGTCAACGGATCCACAGGCGTGTATCGTCTTTTTGCGACAAGTCTCCTAAGTGTGAATGTATGGCACGGGGAGAGGGCACCGAATACCTGTATTAACACTTAGAATTATTGCGTCTGCCTCGGGATTCAAACCGGCGACCTCTGGATTGTGAGTCCAGTGCGCGGTCCGACTGATTTCTATTTGATGCTAATTGAAACAATTGCATTTCCTTATAAATTTAAATGATTGTTTTTGTTCACGTTTAACCAATTTGAGATGAACAAATGTAAATTATCAGACATCTATTATGATGATAGTCTTTGTCACCATCGTTTCCCGCAAAGGGAAGGAGAAAATCTTAAGTTACCAATTATAAGATGAAAAATATGCAAAAGCTTGTTGTCTAACACACACTTGGGGCTCTTGTTACGATGCCAGGTGGTGTTACACTACGCAAAAGGGGCACCTACAAGACAAACATACACACCACACCAACACTTTGTATGGCAAATATCTTTTTACAAGCATTGTTCCACACCAGCTGCAGCATCCTTCAAACTTTGGTTTTCCTTCTTGTGGGAGCTTTTCTCCTTTTCCACCCGAACAGGCATGACAGTAATTGATCAATGACAAAGTGAAGACATCCTTCATCGCTACAATGTCGTCGTCGTCGTGAAGTTTGCTCCATCCTTCTGCAGTGATGGGATAGTGTGACATCAACGATGGGGAGCTGGAAGGTGGTGTTTGTGTACACCTGAGTGTGTACAAGCCGGTCGAGCACAAAGGAAAAAATAGCCCTCGTGGCGCACGTAATGAGATAAGGCACACACATTGGAGCATCCCCCTGAAGAGCAGAGCAGAGGGATCTTCCGAGACAGAGTCAGAAAGACGGCGAAGCCTTGCTTGCTTGATGAGGGTGCTCCTAATAATGGTCTCATTTCAACATAATTTTGCTAACCATGGCAAAAAAAGCCACAACATGTCAGTGAATAAGGGGAAAAACGTTCACCTTTGGCTGGATTCAGCTAGCGAGAATGCACAATTAAAAATAACTTAATGACTGTCATGTCATTGCTGTCGTGCTAACTTGTCGCACGTGCATTTTGGGCCAAATTGAGTTAAAAACGCCATTTTGTGCAGCTTACAATGCCTGACGTTTTGACCTTCACAGTTCCCCAAAATTCGATTTTAATCCTGAGTTATTCCATACAAACCGAAAAATCAACTCTGTGCATTTTTGTCCCTATTCATATAGAAGAAGTTTCAATCTTGCATCAATTCAATCTTACATCAATTTTCAGGCTTTGTCAAGATAGCACTGACAAAGCCTGAAAATTGATGTAAGATTGACAATTAGCCAAAGGGATTTCAGGTCAGAACGCGTTTGACACAGGTACGAGCTCGACTACCATAAACATTTTCAATTATATTTCGGGCAACCAAATTCAACCAAACTTCAGGACAATGCACAGAATGGTCAACTAAACAAAACGTGTTTGTCATTGTTTTCATTGCGTGCTCTCGTTTTTGTTTATTCAAGGACAAACATTAAAACCCGTTTTTCTCGGAACGTCAAAAAGCGACGACAAGTTAGCAGTTACAAGGTTACAAGGCATTTTACATTAAACTTTTTAATTTATTTTGTAAAACTTCGTCTTGCCACAAATCGTGTTCAAAATTATTAAATCCCCCCTTTTCCTGAGGGGAACACACACACACACCAACTATTTTTTTAAATATATAGGTTATGAAATATTGTAACTGATCTTGAGCGTTTGGTACGGTATGTCCACGCATCGTTCTTCCCCTGTTGATTTTGAAACATGTGATCCGTTCACAGACTTCTCTTTGCGGTCAATGCAACGCAGTAGGCCTGGCCACTTTGTAATGCAACTCGGGGGCTATCGTTCAGGCATTAATGACAAGAAAGAACTTAGGTCTTAATCTAATCACATGTCCTTTCAGAATGCTGTCTACGAAATATTGGTTGAGGTGTCAGGTTCCCATATTTTTCGTTACAAGAACTAATCCTGTCAATTTGAAAGCTTTTTAAATTGGAGGTTCGTTTTTGAACGAAATTTTTTTTAAAGGGTATTAAAATCGGGTTTATCACAACGAAAACTGTCAAGGAAAACGTACATTTCACATTCCAGTTTATTTGCGCTTGTAAAAAATCAATGATTTAGACCAAGAAATTACGACAAAAAAAAATCCATTGATCACTTTTTCAAATGCGAATGCGATACCATTCTTTGAAAGATGGCAAAGGTTGCAGACATAGTTTCTCCAGTGCACAACTATCGTAGACCCCGTTTTTTTCTTTGCCGTTCCATTTCACTGCTTTTTCTCGAGCAGACATCCCAAAAATGCTTCTCATAAATTATTTATTCAAATATTACCATATTCCGATATCGGTTACCTCCTTTTATCCCTTTATTTGCTTTGGTTCTATGGCATTTTTCAAAGGGGTGACGATTGTGGCTTTTGCCTTTCTTGATGATTATTTGCCTAGTTTTATGACAAACCTTGCAAACATAACTACACCAAAAATATGCAAAACTACCCTATATTGTATTATTTCTCAGATTTGAAATTAGATTAATGCTGCATTCTAGCTTTCATGATAACGGCAACCTCATTGCCAATTTCTCGTTTATCTTCTTCATCATGAGCAAATAGGGATAAGAATATTGCTTTTCTCGAAAACACACACTCACACGAACAAACATTTTCATTCTGCGTAATCACACACCCAAGAGCTATCCCATTCACAATGTTATCATTGCTCTGTTTGATATTGCAAACATGTTGCTTTTGCATAGAATAATTTAATTTTGGATCGCTCGATTGGAATGTATAAAAAAAAAGACAGAGAAGACAATGGGATTTTCCTCACCTGAACAGGTTATCGATCAAGTATCATTTTCACCCAGAAGCCTTCTGGAAATGTCCAGTTTGCACGATAAACGATAAAGATATACTGGAAATTTAATTAATTCGTCCATGGTAAAGTGAACAATTCGTTGCTGACTTAGATATGCCCTTTGTTCGAGTTTGTGCAAGTTTGAATCTTACTATACATTTTTTTGTTTGGTTTCGTGTCAAAAATAATAAGCAATTCCATTTGAAAGAGCAGAAACTGAATAAAAGTTCTAAAATCGGGCATTAATGTGACCTACACCGTAATAGGGTCGTCCCAAAAATGGAAAATTTCGTAAATTTTCGCAAAACTCACATTTTACAAAAAATCATATTTCCGTGTCATTTCAATCGATTTTAGCTGTCTCGGACGCAAATGAAAGGTGATTAGTTTGTCTTTCAAAGAAAAATAGTTTGAAGACCGAAAAGTCCAGCTTGGAATCCTTTATTTTCAAAACAGTCAGCCCAACTACATAAAGCTAACCGCAAAGATGATTCGTTGAAATGCATGGATTATTGCGGAAAAGTTGTTTTTGAAATATCTTCATGCGCGTAATGACACTATTATTGAGAGAATACTAATCCTGTACAAGTTCAACTATCGTAAATACCAAAATAAAAGCACATTCACCTCTCAAACAAGTCTCCTTATCATGTTAAATCCCATCTCAGATTCCAACAATATCCATAGAACACCTAAACTTCAATCATATTATCCCGGCTTAGTCAGTTCAGTAATTTGGCAGCTCAGTGACGCAGATGGTGTGAGGGCATCCAAAATACTGTCCTTTCGTGAGCTTCCAATGGTCCAGCTCAGCCCACCTCCGAAGGGAGATGGAGTTGGTGGCGAAACGTCTTTTTCTTAGATGAATTACGTCCTATCGGGATAATGAGTTCCGGGTTTGTTTAACAAGTCATTAGCATTGCCGCGAGCGTGAGTCGTCTACTGAATGCGGGTTTTAGGGGTAATGAGCTGAGCTGTGTATATTCTCCCTCTTATTCGCCGGAGTTTTTCTTTTTAGGATGCCGGCATGTCCGTCGTCGTGTTTGTGAAGAGTCCTAATTTAATGGCATCCCAAATCTGCAGATTTACGCACGTGGCAGTGGCCAGGGTGAGAGGGCCGCAGAAAAAATAGCGTGTTGCGTGATGTTGCAGCCAAAAGCGTATTTTTTACGGGTGGTTTACCCCTTGGGAAGGATTTATTGGACAAAGTTTTACTAATTAGCCGGTGATTAATTGCAACGTAATAAAAAGAAGATGTTTTGTGTCGCAATGATTATAAGAATTTGCTATTGCGGTTCATTTTATGACGTATTCTGGTACTCAAACTGGCAAATGACATGACATTTTCTTCAATAAAATCTATACTTAAGGGGTTACATACATGTAGAAAATCACAAAATTACAAAATTACAGAAAATTTATTGAAACCACTAAAAAGATGATTTTCAATCACTCCTGAAACATTCATGAAGATATTCCATGATTAAACTGAGTTAGAGAAGATTTTAAGCTCAACATTTTGCCGTGCGCAAAGCGGACTGTCAAACTTTCTGAGTGTTTTTCTTGAAACACCGAGTTGATTTACGGGTGCCACGATATCTCGAGATGGGATGAACCAAATTGGCTGAAATTCGGGGTGAAG
The DNA here is from genome assembly GCF_016801865.2 of Culex pipiens pallens. Classification (NCBI taxonomy): domain Eukaryota; kingdom Metazoa; phylum Arthropoda; class Insecta; order Diptera; family Culicidae; genus Culex; species Culex pipiens. The sequence continues at coordinate 87,695,188 of NC_068937.1, read as the reverse complement.
ACTCCCAACACATATCCCGTGTGCATGACGAAGCCCGATTTTGAAATTTTGCTTTTTAAAAAAATACAAAAATCAAAAACTGACGATTTTTTATATGAAAAACACAAAAATATTTTTATCTTTTTTTAAAATAAGTTTTTTGAAAATCGACCTTCGTCATGCACACAGGACTGGTTTAAAGAGTCTTCACCGAAATTTTTAGCCGATTTGGTCAAGGTAGTGTTGAGATATCGTGGCACCCGTTTTTTGAAACTGCTAACTTCAAATAGCTATATCTCGGCAATGATACAACCAAATGTCGTCAAATTTGTTTTGATAATAGATGAACATGTATTTTTTAATACCCTGAAATCAGATTTTAAATAAAATTAAGTGTGTGCTTACAACAACCTCTGACTTTTTTGTCGATTTACATGTATGTAACCCCTTAAGCAGATATACTGACTATACTGAACTATACTGCCGTTTTACGGCGATATGATGATACGCCATTGAGGTGATTTTGCTGTAGACACGATTTTCTGTTTTTGTTCATTTTTTCAATTTAAAATGACTAATTTAAGGTCTGCTCTGTAGAAACTGTTAAAAAGTACAATAAAAATGTGGCCCCTACAAAATTTCTTGTTTTTTCCTATTCTCTAAGATTTTAACCCACAATTATCATTTGGCCGAAAAAATAGCAATAAAAAATCACTACTTTTCCTTCCCGATGATGTATGTATACATTGCTCGATCAATGCAGGCTATATTTTTTGTGCCAGCTATTTTGACAGCTGAGCGGATCCCATAATGCTTTGTCCACGTGGATACTTTAAGGGGGGGGGGAGGGTATTAGGGAGCGTTCTTTTATTACGTAACGCAGTTGGGGGGGGAATCGGAGGCCGTGTTACGCTCCATACAAAATTTTTAAAATTTGTATGGAAATTTTGTTACGAGGGGGGGAGGGGGTCTAAAATTCCGATTTTTTGCATTACGTAATAAAAGAACGCTCCCTAAGCGATTGTCTACGCTCCATAAACACATGTTTTGCATGAACAATTGTCCGCAAGGTAGGTGGGTGGGTTTAGAATTTTCAAAAAAGTATCTACGTGGATGTGGGTAAGGTGTCCAAAATTTACTCCACCCCCCTTCGTCACGATTTCCCTATGCTTTTAACACGCAATGTCACGCTTGCTCAAAACCCCCCTCTTCCCTCAGAACGTGACGTACTTTATGGATGACGCCTAATGGACGTCCCCTTAAGAATTAAATCGAAATACACGCAAAAAAGTCCGTTCGCGTAAACGTGAACAACGTACCATGAAAATAGGAAACAAAGCAAATTTTATGATAAGATTTTGCACCGTGAACAAATGCATGATTGCAACCGATTTCCATGAACGTTTGTTCACGAAAAACCGTAACGCCAGGTCTGGTTACGTTTTTCCTGATCTCGTATTCATAAACTTCGTTCATGGTAATGAGAAACAAATCATATATTTGTTCACGCTCATGCGAACAAAAAGCATGAAATTTTTCTTCGGCGGAATTTTGTGGGCGTTGCCACAGCTTTGAAACAGAGGCGAAGAACGTTCAGAAATCATTTAACGGAAAAGTGACAGTTGCAGGGTATCATTCAATTATTACGTGATGAACTATTTAATTTTGGCCTGGGTACGGATATATTTATCTGCAATCAGTTATTCGCATACCAAAATTAGATAATTTAACCGATTTTGGATTTTTTGGCCGCAGATGAAAGATACTAAGAACCTGCTTTATTGGAGCAATGCCAAAGGAACCTGGTCCAACCTGGCCACTCCGGAACGGGTCACCGGTAACCGGTGGCCACTTGGGGACACTTCGGAATTCGCAAGGAACCATGTCTTGTGACATATCAAAATTCATCAAATTCAAAACTATGACCATTACAAGTTATGCCAACGTCCTCTGGCCCAACCTGGCCACTTCGGAACGGGTCACCGGTAACCGGTGGCCACTTGGGGACACTTCGGAATTCGCAAGGAACCATGTCATGTGACATATCAAAATTCATCAAATTCAAAACTATGACCATTACAATTGATGCCAACGTCTTCTGGCCCAACCTGGCCACTCCGGAACGGGTCAACGGTAACCGGTGGCCACTTGGGGACACTTCGGAATTCGCAAGGAACCATGTCATGTGACATATCAAAATTCATCAAATTAAAAATTATGACCATTACAAGTGATGCCAACGTTCTCTGGCCCAACCTGGCCACTCCGGAACGGGTCACCGGTAACCGATGGCCACTTGGGGACACTTCGGAATTTGCAAGGAACCATGTCATGTGACATATCAAAATTCATCAAATTAAAAATTATGACCATTACAAGTGATGCCAACGTCCTCTGGCCCAACCTGGCCACTTCGGAACGGGTCACCGGTAACCGGTGGCCACTTGGGGACACTTCGGAATTTGCAAGGAACCATGTCATGTGACATATCAAAATTCATCAAATTAAAAATTATGACCATTACAAGTGATGCCAACGTTCTCTGGCCCAACCTGGCCACTCCGGAACGGGTCACCGGTAACCGATGGCCACTTGGGGACACTTCGGAATTTGCAAGGAACCATGTCATGTGACATATCAAAATTCATCAAATTAAAAATTATGACCATTACAAGTGATGCCAACGTCCTCTGGCCCAACCTGGCCACTTCGGAACGGGTCACCGGTAACCGGTGGCCACTTGGGGACACTTCGGAATTTACAAGGAACCATGGCATGTGACATATCAAAATTCATCAAATTAAAAACTATGACCATTTTATGTGATACCAACGTTCTCTGGTCCAACCTGGCCATTTCCGAACGGGTCACCGGTAACCGATGGCCACTTGGGGACACTTCGGGATTTGCAAGGAACCATGTCATGTGACATATCAAAATTCATCAAATTCAAAATTATGACCATTACAAGTTATGCCAACGTCCTCTGGCCCAACCTGGCCACTCCGGAACGGGTCAACGGTAACACTTCGGAATTTGCAAGGAACCATGTCATGTGACATATCAAAATTCATCAAATTAAAAACTATGACCATTACAAGTTATGCCAACATCCTCTGGCCCAACCTGGCCACTTTGGAACGGGTCACCGGTAACCGGTGGCCACTTGGGGACACTTCGGAATTCGCAAGGAACCATGTCATGTGACATATCAAAATTCATCAAATTAAAAACTATGACCATTACAAGTTATGCCAACGTCCTCTGGCCCAACCTGGCCACTTCGGAACGGGTCACCGGTAACCGGTGGCCACTTGGGGACACTTCGGAATTCGCAAGGAACCATGTCATGTGACATATCAAAATTCATCAAATTAAAAACTATGACCATTACAAGTTATGCCAACGTCCTCTGGCCCAACCTGGCCACTTCGGAACGGGTCAACGGTAACCGGTGGCCACTTGGGGACACTTCGGAATTCGCAAGGAACCATGTCATGTGACATATCAAAATTCATCAAATTCAAAACTATGACCATTACAATTGATGCCAACGTCTTCTGGCCCAACCTGGCCACTCCGGAACGGGTCAACGGTAACACTTCGGAATTTGCAAGGAACCATGTCATGTGACATATCAAAATTCATCAAATTAAAAACTATGACCATTACAAGTTATGCCAACATCCTCTGGCCCAACCTGGCCACTTCGGAACGGGTCACCGGTAACCGGTGGCCACTTGGGGACACTTCGGAATTTGCAAGGAACCATGTCATGTGACATATCAAAATTCATCAAATTAAAAATTATGACCATTACAAGTGATGCCAACGTCCTCTGGCCCAACCTGGCCACTTCGGAACGGGTCACCGGTAACCGATGGCCACTTGGGGACACTTCGGAATTTGCAAGGAACCATGTCATGTGACATATCAAAATTCATCAAATTCAAAACTATGACCATTACAATTGATGCCAACGTCTTCTGGCCCAACCTGGCCACTCCGGAACGGGTCAACGGTAACACTTCGGAATTTGCAAGGAACCATGTCATGTGACATATCAAAATTCATCAAATTAAAAACTATGACCATTACAAGTTATGCCAACATCCTCTGGCCCAACCTGGCCACTTCGGAACGGGTCACCGGTAACCGGTGGCCACTTGGGGACACTTCGGAATTTGCAAGGAACCATGTCATGTGACATATCAAAATTCATCAAATTAAAAACTATGACCATTACAAGTTATGCCAACATCCTCTGGCCCAACCTGGCCACTTCGGAACGGGTCACCGGTAACCGGTGGCCACTTGGGGACACTTCGGAATTTGCAAGGAACCATGTCATGTGACATATCAAAATTCATCAAATTAAAAATTATGACCATTACAAGTGATGCCAACGTTCTCTGGCCCAACCTGGCCACTCCGGAACGGGTCACCGGTAACCGATGGCCACTTGGGGACACTTCGGAATTTGCAAGGAACCATGTCATGTGACATATCAAAATTCATCAAATTAAAAATTATGACCATTACAAGTGATGCCAACGTCCTCTGGCCCAACCTGGCCACTTCGGAACGGGTCACCGGTAACCGGTGGCCACTTGGGGACACTTCGGGATTTGCAAGGAACCATGTCATGTGACATATCAAAATTCATCAAATTCAAAATTATGACCATTACAAGTTATGCCAACGTCCTCTGGCCCAACCTGGCCACTCCGGAACGGGTCAACGGTAACACTTCGGAATTTGCAAGGAACCATGTCATGTGACATATCAAAATTCATCAAATTAAAAACTATGACCATTACAAGTTATGCCAACATCCTCTGGCCCAACCTGGCCACTTTGGAACGGGTCACCGGTAACCGGTGGCCACTTGGGGACACTTCGGAATTCGCAAGGAACCATGTCATGTGACATATCAAAATTCATCAAATTAAAAACTATGACCATTACAAGTTATGCCAACGTCCTCTGGCCCAACCTGGCCACTTCGGAACGGGTCACCGGTAACCGGTGGCCACTTGGGGACACTTCGGAATTCGCAAGGAACCATGTCATGTGACATATCAAAATTCATCAAATTAAAAACTATGACCATTACAAGTTATGCCAACGTCCTCTGGCCCAACCTGGCCACTTCGGAACGGGTCAACGGTAACCGGTGGCCACTTGGGGACACTTCGGAATTCGCAAGGAACCATGTCATGTGACATATCAAAATTCATCAAATTCAAAACTATGACCATTACAATTGATGCCAACGTCTTCTGGCCCAACCTGGCCACTCCGGAACGGGTCACCGATAACCGGTGGCCACTTGGGGACACTTCGGAATTTGCAAGGAACCATGTCATGTAACATATCAAAATTCATCAAATTAAAAACTATGACCATTACAAGTTATGCCAACGTCCTCTGGTCCAACCTGGCCACTTCGGAACGGGTCACCGGTAACCGGTGGCCACTTGGGGACATTTCGGAATTTACAAGGAACCATGGCATGTGACATATCAAAATTCATCAAATTAAAAACTATGACCATTTTATGTGATACCAACGTTCTCTGGTCCAACCTGGCCATTTCCGAACGGGTCACCGGTAACCGATGGCCACTTAGGGACATTTCGGAATTTGCAAGGAACCATGTCATGTGACATATCAAAATTCATCAAATTAAAAATTATGACCATTACAAGTGATGCCAACGTCCTCTGGCCCAACCTGGCCACTTCGGAACGGGTCACCGGTAACCGGTGGCCACTTGGGGACACTTCGGGATTTGCAAGGAACCATGTCATGTGACATATCAAAATTCATCAAATTAAAAATTATGACCATTACAAGTGATGCCAACGTCCTCTGGCCCAACCTGGCCACTCCGGAACGGGTCACCGGTAACCGGTGGCCACTTGGGGACACTTCGGAATTTGCAAGGAACCATGTCATGTGACATATCAAAATTCATCAAATTAAAAACTATGACCATTACAAGTGATGCCAACGTCCTCTGGCCCAACCTGGCCACTGCGGAACGGGTCACCGGTAACCGGTGGCCACTTGGGGACACTTCGGAATTTGCAAGGAACCATGTCATGTGACATATCAAAATTCATCAAATTAAAAATTATGACCATTAAATGTAATGTCAACGAACCATAGCCCAAAGTCACGTAGAAGTTGCTATATTAAAAAGTACAAAAATACAAAAATACAAAAATACAAAAATACAAAAATACAAAAATACAAAAATACAAAAATACAAAAATACAAAAATACAAAAATACAAAAATACAAAAATACAAAAATACAAAAATACAAAAATACAAAAATACAAAAATACAAAAATACAAAAATACAAAAATACAAAAATACAAAAATACAAAAATACAAAAATACAAAAATACAAAAATACAAAAATACAAAAATACAAAAATACAAAAATACAAAAATACAAAAATACAAAAATACAAAAATACAAAAATACAAAAATACAAAAATACAAAAATACAAAAATACAAAAATACAAAAATACAAAAATACAAAAATACAAAAATACAAAAATACAAAAATACAAAAATACAAAAATACAAAAATACAAAAATACAAAAATACAAAAATACAAAAATACAAAAATACAAAAATACAAAAATACAAAAATACAAAAATACAAAAATACAAAAATACAAAAATACAAAAATACAAATATACAAAAATACAAAAATACAAAAATACAAAAATACAAAAATACAAAAATACAAAAATACAAAAATACAAAAATACAAAAATACAAAAATACAAAAATACAAAAATACAAAAATACAAAAATACAAAAACACAAAAATACAAAAATACAAAAATACAAAAATACAAAAATACAAAAATTCAAAAATTCAAAAATACAAAAATACAAAAATACAAAAAAACAAAAATACAATTCTTGAAATTCTTGGACATCTTCAAATTCTTGAAATTCTTGAAATTCTTGAAATTCTTGAAATTCTTAAAAATCTTGAAATTCTTGAAATTTTTATAATTCTTGAAATTCTTGAAATTCTTTAAATTCTTGAAATTCTTGAAATTCTTGAAATTCTTGAAATTCTTGAAATTCTTGAAATTCTTGAAATTCTTGAAATTCTTGAAATTCTTGAAATTCTTGAAATTCTTGAAATTCTTGAAATTCTTGAAATTCTTGAAATTCTTGAAATTCTTGAAATTCTTGAAATTCTTGAAATTCTTAAAATTCTTGAAATTCTTGAAATTCTTGAAATTCTTGAAATTCTTGAAATTCTTGAAATTCTTGAAATTCTTGAAATTCTTGAAATTCTTGAAATTCTTGAAATTCTTGAAATTCTTGAAATTCTTGAAATTCTTGAAATTCTTGAAATTCTTGAAATTCTTGAAATTCTTGAAATTCTTGAAATTCTTGAAATTCTTGAAATTCTTGAAATTCTTAAAATTCTTGAAATTCTTGAAATTCTTGAAATTCTTGAAATTCTTGAAATTCTTGAAATTCTTGAAATTCTTGAAATTCTTGAAATTTCTTGAAATTCTTGAAATTCTTGAAATTTCTTGAAATTCTTGAAATTCTTGAAATTCTTGAAATTCTTGAAATTCTTGAAATTCTTGAAATTCTTGAAATTCTTGAAATTCTTGAAATTCTTGAAATTTCTTGAAATTCTTGAAATTCTTGAAATTCTTGAAATTCTTGAAATTCTTAAAATTCTTGAAATTCTTAAAATTCTTAAAATTCTTGAAATACTTGAAATTCTTGAAATTCTTGAAATTCTTGAAATTCTTGAAATTCTTGAAATTCTTGAAATTCTTGAAATTCTTGAAATTCTTGAAATTCTTGAAATTTTTGAAATTCTTGAAATTCTTGAAATTCTTGAAATTCTTGAAATTCTTGAAATTCTTGAAATTCTTGAAATTCTTGAAATTCTTGAAATTCTTGAAATTCTTGAAATTCTTGAAATTCTTGAAATTCTTGAAATTCTTGAAATTCTTGAAATTCTTGAAATTTATGAAATTCTAGAAATTCTTGAAATTCTTGAAATTCATAAAATTCTTGAAATTCTTGAAATTCTTTGAAATTCTTGAAATTCTTGAAATTCTTAAAATTCTTGAAATTCTTAAAATTCTTGAAATTCTTGAAATTCTTAAAATTCTTAAAATTCTTAAAATTCTTGAAATTCTTGAAATTTTTGAAATTCTTGAAATTCTTGAAATTCTTGAAATTCTTGAAATTCTTGAAATTCTTGAAATTCTTGAAATTCTTGAAATTCTTGAAATTCTTGAAATTCTTGAAATTCTTGAAATTCTTGAAATTCTTGAAATTCTTGAAATTCTTGAAATTCTTGAAATTCTTGAAATTTTTAAAATTCTTGAAATTCTTAAAATTCTTAAAATTTCTGAAATTCTTGAAATTCTTGAAATTTTTGAAATTCTTGAAATACTTGAAATTCTTGAAATATTTGAAACACTTGATATATTTGAAAAACTTAAAATACTTGAAAATCTCGAAATAGGTACTCGAAATATTCGAATTACTCGAAATACTCACAACACTTTAAATACTTGATATACTTGAAAAACTCGAAATATTCGAAATACTCGCAACACTTGAAATACTTAAAATATTTGAAGAAATTGAAATACACGAAATATTTGATATACTAGAAATATTGAAACACTTGAAATACTCGAAACACTTGAAATACTTGTAATATGTGCAATCGCCCCTAACACAACTTACCTAAAGCATCTGCCTCCAGAAGCCAAACCGTCGAAAATTAACTCCGTCGAAAAACCACTCTCACTCACAAAACCTTTTAAAACAAACAAAAACATTTATTTGAAACGAGAACTTCGATTCCCAACCAGCTGACCAGCACGTCAAAACATGTTAGTTTTTTTCCAAGCGTTACTGGTCGACTTATAAAAAGTAACGCATCTTTTCTGCCTCGAACACGGATCACAACTTCGTGAACTAGTTCATAACTTCATGAAGTACATATCATGATTTCATGATTTTTGTACCATGATTTCATGAATTTGTTCACGTTTCCATGAACACGTTTGTTTTCTGAATTCGTGATTTTTTGTTCATGGCTACGGGAACGCTTTTTTTTGCGTGTAATGTAATAAAATATTGCCCAGTCTTGATTTGGTCCCAAAACCTCAAATCAACAATTTGACTTCTATCAATTTTCTATGTATACATTAGGGTGCCCAGAATATGGGACTTTTTCTCAAAACCTCGCTCCACAAGCTGAATATTGTTCCTTGAGCTATTTTAGGACTCTGGGACAAATATGAGCAAAATCGGTATACATTTTCCCATTGATACTCGAAGGTGAAGTTTGTATGGGAAAAATTGAAAAAATGTATGGAAAATCCAACTTTCTTACGGTTTGGTCTCCACGGCGCGCTACTTCCATCCAAATATTCCCAAAGGTGAGATTCTCATTGAAAATTTAATGCTCTACAACTCTCTAGAACATACACGCAAAAAAGTCCGTTCCCGTAAACGTGAACAACGTGCCATGAAAATGGAAACAAAGCAAATTTTATGATAAGATTTTGCACCGTGAACAAATGCATGTTTGCAATCGATTTTCATGAACGTTTGTTCACGAAAAACCGTAACGCCTGGTCTGAATACGTTTTTCCTGCCCCCGTAATCATAAACATCGTTCATGGTATTAGGAAACAAATCATACATTTGTTCACGCTATTGCAAACAAAAAACATGAATTTGTGGGTGGAGCCACAGCTTTGAAACAGAGACGAAGAACGTTCAGAAATTATTAAACGGAAAAGTGACAGTTGTAGGGTATCATTCACTGATTACGTGACGAACTATTAAATTTTGGCTCCGGGTACGAATTTAGTTTTCTACAGTCAGTTATTCGGATGGCAAAATTAGATAATTTAACCGATTTTGGAATTTTAGGCCGCAAATGACAAATACCGGGAACCTGCCCAATTCGAGGGCAGCCAACGGACCCTGGACCAACCTGGCCACTCCGGAACGGGTCACCGGTTACCGGTGGCCACTTGAGGACACTTCGGAATTTGCAAGGAACCCTGTCATGTGACGTATCAAACTTCTTCAAATTAAAAAGTATTACCATTTAAAGTGATGCCAATGTCCGCTGGCCCAACCTGGCCACACCGGAACGGATCACCGGTTACCGGTGGCCACTTGGGGACACTTGGGAATTTGCAAGGAACCATGTCATGTGACGTATCAAAATTCTTCAAATTAAAAAGTATTACCATTTAAAGTGATGCCAATGTCCGCTTGCCCAACCTGGCCAATCCAGAACGGGTCACCGGTTCCCGGTGGCCACTTGGGGACACTTCGGAATTTGCAAGGAACCATGTCATGTGACGTATCAAAATTCTTCAAATTAAAAAGTATTACCATTTAAAGTGATGCCAATGTCCGCTTGCCCAACCTGGCCAATCCAGAACGGGTCACCGGTTCCCGGTGGCCACTTGGGGACACTTCGGAATTTGCAAGGAACCCTGTCATGTGACGTATCAAAATTCTTCAAATTAAAAAGTATTACCATTTAAAGTGATGCCAATGTCCGCTGGCCCAACCTGGCCACACCGGAACGGATCACCGGTTACCGGTGGCTACTTGGGGACACTTTGGAATTTGCAAGGAACCATGTCATGTGACGTATCAAAATTCTTCAAATTAAAAAGTATTACCATTTAAAGTGATGTCAATGTCCGCTTGCCCAACTTGGCCAATCCAGAACGGGTCACCGGTTCCCGGTGGCCACTTGGGGACACTTCGGAATTTGCAAGGAACCATGTCATGTGACGTATCAAAATTCTTCAAATTAAAAAGTATTACCATTTAAAGTGATGCCAATGTCCGCTGGCCCAAGCTGGCCAATCCGGAACGGGTCGCCGGTTACCGGTGGCCACTTGAGGACACTTCGGAATTTGCAAGGAACCCTGTCATGTGACGTATCAAACTTCTTCAAATTAAAAAGTATTACCATTTAAAGTGATGCCAATGTCCGCTGGCCTAACCTGGCCACCCCGGAACGGATCACCGGTTACCGGTGGCCATTTGGGGATACTTCGGAATTTGCAAGGAACCCTGTCATGTGACGTATCAAAATTCTTCAAATTAAAAAGTATTAGTAATGTCTGCAGGCCCAACCTGGCCAATCCGGATCGGGTCACCTATTACCGGTGGCCATTTGGAGACACTTCGGAATTTGCAAAGAACCATGTCATGTGACGTATCAAAATTCTTGAAATCAAAAACTATGACCAGTTAAAAATACAAAAATACAAAAATACAAAAATACAAAAATACAAAAATACAAAAATACAAAAATACAAAAATACAAAAATACAAAAATACAAAAATACAAAAATACAAAAATACAAAAATACAAAAATACAAAAATACAAAAATACAAAAATACAAAAATACAAAAATACAAAAATACAAAAATACAAAAATACAAAAATACAAAAATACAAAAATACAAAAATACAAAAATACAAAAATACAAAAATACAAAAATACAAAAATACAAAAATACAAAAATACAAAAATACAAAAATACAAAAATACAAAAATACAAAAATACAAAATACAAAAATACAAAAATACAAAAATACAAAAATACAAAAATACAAAAATACAAAAATACAAAAATACAAAAATACAAAAATACAAAAATACAAAAATACAAAAACACAAAAATACAAAAATACAAAAATACAAAAATACAAAAATACAAAAATACAAAAATACAAAAATACAAAAATACAAAAATACAAAAATACAAAAATACAAAAATACAAAAATACAAAAATACAAAAATACAAAAATACAAAAATACAAAAATACAAAAATACAAAAATACAAAAATACAAAAATACAAAAATACAAAAATACAAAAATACAAAAATACAAAAATACAAAAATACAAAAATACAAAAATACAAAAATACAAAAATACAAAAATACAAAAATACAAAAATACAAAAATACAAAAATACAAAAATACAAAAATACAAAAATACAAAAATACAAAAATACAAAAATACAAAAATACAAAAATACAAAAATACAAAAATACAAAAATACAAAAATACAAAAATACAAAAATACAAAAATACAAAAATACAAAAATACAAAAATACAAAAATACAAAAATACAAAAAATACAAAAATACAAAAATACAAAAATACAAAAATACAAAAATACAAAAATACAAAAATACAAAAATACAAAAATACAAAAATACAAAAATACAAAAATACAAAAATACAAAAATACAAAAATACAAAAATACAAAAATACAAAAATACAAAAATACAAAAATACAAAAATACAAAAATACAAAAATACAAAAATACAAAAATACAAAAATACAAAAATACAAAAATACAAAATACAAAAATACAAAAATACAAAAATACAAAAATACAAAAATACAAAAATACAAAAATACAAAAATACAAAAATACAAAAATACAAAAATACAAAAATACAAAAATACAAAATACAAAAATACAAAAATACAAAAATACAAAAATACAAAAATACAAAAATACAAAAATACAAAAATACAAAAATACAAAAATACAAAAATACAAAAATACAAAAATACAAAAATACAAAAATACAAAAATACAAAAATACAAAAATACAAAAATACAAAAATACAAAAATACAAAAATACAAAAATACAAAAATACAAAAATACAAAAATACAAAAATACAAAAATACAAAAATACAAAAATACAAAAATACAAAAATACAAAAATACAAAAATACAAAAATACAAAAATACAAAAATACAAAAATACAAAAATACAAAAATACAAAAATACAAAATACAAAAATACAAAAATACAAAAATACAAAAATACAAAAATACAAAAATACAAAAATACAAAAATACAAAAATACAAAAATACAAAAATACAAAAATACAAAAATACAAAAATACAAAAATACAAAAATACAAAAATACAAAAATACAAAAATACAAAAATACAAAAATACAAAAATACAAAAATACAAAAATACAAAAATACAAAAATACAAAAATACAAAAATACAAAAATACAAAAATACAAAAATACAAAAATACAAAAATACAAAAATACAAAAATACAAAAATACAAAATCACAAAAATACAAAAATACAAAATACAAAAATACAAAAATACAAAAATACAAAAATACAAAAATACAAAAATACAAAAATACAAAAATACAAAAATACAAAAATACAAAAATACAAAAATACAAAAATACAAAAATACAAAAATACAAAAATACAAAAATACAAAAATACAAAAATACAAAAATACAAAAATACAAAAATACAAAAATACAAAAATACAAAAATACAAAAATACAAAAATACAAAAATACAAAAATACAAAAATACAAAAATACAAAAATACAAAAATACAAAAATACAAAAATACAAAAATACAAAAATACAAAAATACAAAAATACAAAAATACAAAAATACAAAAATTCAAAAATACAAAAATATAAAAATACAAAAATACAAAAAAAAACAAATATTAATTTGACAGGCATTTGAAAAACCTATCAAAGTCACCCCGGCTATCAAAGTCACCCCAGTTTACGGTAATTATACTTACAGTGTTTTAACTTCTAAAAATATTTTTAAATTCATCAAGTTATTCAAACGCTTCAAGTACTTCAAATACTTCAAACACCTGATATACATGAAATAATTTAAATAATTTAAATACCTGAAATTCTGAAAATGCTTCAAATTTACCTGAAACACGTGAAATAATTGAGATACTTTATTTATTTCAAATACTTGAAATTCATGCCTTACACAAAATTTATCAATTATTTTAAATACTCGTATTACTTCAAATATTAAAATAAACTAAGAAAATTTTCACTCAAATATGAAAAAAAATTATCTGAACCTTAATTAGCCGTCGCACTCACCACCCTCCCCCCATCATTACGTAAAATAAAAACGCTCCCTAATTCCTTAAAATTATCATCCTCACTTCTCCCCTAGTGGGCAATTCCCCCTTACAAAACTTACCTGACCTCCTACCCCCAGCAGCGGAGTCGTCGAAAATCCTGTCTGTTTACTGTCTATTTCACAAAACTAATACTAAAGAACTTCTTAACAAATCACTCTGAAAAACAACAGAGTTTCGCCGATCAAAACAATTCCGCTGGTCAGCACGTCAAAACACGTCTGTTTTCCAAGCGTTACGGTCGAATTTAAAAAAGTAACGCAACATTTTGAGCTTTGCACACGGATCACAACGTGGTGAACTAGTTCACAACTTTATGAAGTGCTTATCATGATTTCATGATTTTTGTACCATGATTTTATGAATTTGTTCACGTTTCCATGAACACGTTTGTTTGCTAAATTCATGATTTTTTGTTCATGGCTACGGGAACGCTTTTTTTTGCGTGTACCAAAGCTGGAATTCTCGATCCTGAAAAGTTATTAGCGATTTACAAAAGTCATTTTTGTATGAAAAACATTTTTTCACCAACTTTAGGCTCGGGTATCAATGGGTTAATCTCAACCAATTTCGCTCAAAATTTACACAGGTGCTTAAAATTACCAAAAAAAAACGTTTTCTGCTTGTGGAGCAGGGGGTCATTTTTTCTGGGCACCCTAGTATACATACTAGAGTGTAACAAAAATGACTTTTTGGCGGGCATTCAAGGGTTTGTTCCGGTGGGCATACTAAGCCCAAATCCAAAATATGAGCTTGATTGGACGTAACAGGAGCTGGCGCTCCGCCCTTCAATTTTAAATGGGATTTAACCCGTAAAAAAAGATTTTTTCAAAAATGACACTTTTTGAGGCATTTTGGCCACCAATGCGTTTACCAAAAACATCACTGGCGTGTAGGCCAGATCCTTGCGCATCTTTTGGTATATAAAACATTGACATTTGGAGCACCCTGGAGCTTGGTACAGGCCTTCAAAGTTTGGCATTTTTTCGAAAAATCGGTCCCGGCAAAAAAGATATGCGTCGCGCCTCGCGACGCCCTAGACGCCATTTGATTTTGCCGGGGCCGATTTTTCGAAAAAATGCCAAACTTTGAAGGCCTGTACCGAGCTCCAGGGTGCTCCAAATGTCAATGTTGTATATACCAAAAGATGCGCAAGGATCTGGCCTACACGCCAGTGATGTTTTTGGTAAACGCATTGGTGGCCAAAATGCCTCAAAAAGTGACATTTTTGAAAAAATCTTTTTTTACGGGTTGAATCCCATTCAAAATTGAAGGGCGGAGCGCCAGCTCCTGTTACGTCCAATCAAGCTCATATTTTGGATTTGAGTTTAGCATGCCCACCGGAACAAACCCTTGAATGCCCGCCGAAAAGTCATTTTTGTTACATCCTAATACATACATCATAATGAGTAAAATTGGCGTATACATCATTGTTTGTTTGCTTAATGAAATGGGCCCCAGAGCAGTTTTTTTCAAAAATTCTTTCGTCAGGAGGTAGCTTTTAAAATTCTTTATCAGACTGTACAATAAAATTGAAAATGTCCAAAATGGCGTATACATCATATCGCCGTAAAACGGCAGTATAGTCACAATGTAATTAACACATTAAAAACGTTACTTAATCCACCGTTAGGTGGTTGGTGCCTTCTTCGCATTCATAAAGTGATTACACTTCACAGCCTCAAAAAGTGTGAGATCCGGCTTCAAAAAAAGTGTACTAAAAACACTAAAGTACTTATAACTTTTGAAAGGGTTGTCAGATCCTCAATCTTTTGGGCTCGTTAGAAAGGTCTTTTGATTACCTATCCAACGATGGGTCGCATGATAGATCCGGACAACTTTTTCAACAAAATATTTGAGATCCGGCCTCAAAAAAGTGTATAAATAACACTTTAGTGCTCATAATTTTTGACGGGGTTGTCAGATCTTCAATCTTATGAACGCGTTGGATAGGTCTTTCAAATACCTTTCTAACATTATATAGCATGATGGGTTTTCTTATAAAAACCATCCTTTTTACAATCTTCCGAAGTTTTCGTTTTTTAGCATAACTTTTGAAGTACCTTCTAAACTTCATAATATTAACTAGGGTCTTGTGGGACCCCAAGACGGATCGAATGAGACCAAAACGGTCCAAATCGGTTCAGCCAGTCCGGAGGTAATCGTGTGCATATTTTTCGGTGCACGGACTTACAGACATACACACGCACAGACATTTGTTCAGAATTTGATTCTGAGTCGATAGGTATACGTGAAGGTGGGTCTACGAGGTCGTATAAAGAAGTTCATTTTTTGAGTGATTTTATAGCCTTTACTCATTGAGGTGAGGAAGGCAAAATGCAAACACCATTTTTGAATTTCAGATACACTCGTCATTTGACCATCATTTGTTAATCTTAAGCAAACAAATTTCAAAATGTTCAGTATTAAACTTAAACGTGTGTTCGTTTCAACCAGTATGCACATTTAAGCTTTCTCTTGTATAATTGCTGCTCAGTGGAACATAAAACCCATAAAACATTTATATTTTAGCTATTGCCAACACTCATCCGGTGGTAATCGTTCTCACCAAGGAAAGCATTTCCTGACGTTCGAATTTCCCAGCACCACGATTTGTGCAACAGAACAAAAAACGCTTTTTCTCATGCTACGATGATTGCTTTCCCTCGTGTGCACACATACACACATACAATACAATGCACACCCACAAACACATTTGGCGGTTGAAAAGGAAGGAAAATCCCACAAAATCCTGCTCAATAGCGCACATCGAAGCTGAACCCGTGACAAGGCGATTTATTGTTGCTAATAATCCACCGGAAAGTAGTACGATGTGTATTGAACGTTCACTGATCAATGAATTTTATCGAAATTTGCAAGAATTCTGAATTTGTTTTACGGTTTGGTTTTTTGTCATTGTTGGAAAAGAAAGATATAAGTTTTTATGTTGAAGTTATTTCCAAAACTTCTAGTACGTTGCGTTCTTTTGGTCGAATTTTGTTGGTACAATTGGTACATCAAAATCGCGGAAATCGGAAGATCGTCGAGTCGTCAAGTTGTCAATTCGTCATGTCAGGTCGGTTTTTCAATGAAAATATTTTTAAAATTCTGGATTTGATGAACTAAGAGACCTTAGAAATTTCTGTTAGGCTATTTGAAAATAACAGTTTGTCTTGTTGAGTCAACACCATGGTATTTTGAAAAGAGCGACTAACTAAGACATTATCTGCACGTGTAAACTTGTGAACTATTTTTACCCGTATTAAATTTCTAACATCACACCTGCCAACAGCGAGAGACCCTCTACCCTTTGTAAATCGGCTTATTGGAAGAACTTTGATTGAATGGCTCTCGCGCACGCACGTGTAATTTCCACCTTTCTCTCGAGCTGGCCCTTATGGGAGGAAACTTATGCAATTACTCGTGGTACTTTTACCGCCTTGCTGTTCAGTAAATGCCAGCTTTGTGCGGAATAACAATAAAAAAAGTGTTTTGGTTTTGTTAACTTATTTAAATTGTGAATTTAAATCATCATTATGCTGGAGTTTTATTAAATTTATTTCTAAAAAGAACATTAATTTTTTTTCAACTGTGTCGTTCATACCAAACAAAACTTTTTCTGCTGCTGACAAAGTTTTAATTGCAACTTAGAAAGAGTATGGTTGTTCATGTAGGGAGTCCAATTAATCGGTGATTTCTGGCAAAAGTCTAAGTTATTCTCAGTGATGATAAATTACACATTGCTTATTATTTAAGCAATAAATATAAATTTTACCTATGGGTCATTCCACCTGAAGTGTGCAAGAAAAAATGCAAATTTGAAAATTACCATCTCCGATTCTGCTCAAATTTGGCAGAGCTGTTGAGACTATCAAAACATACAAAAATCCCGAATTTCATCCAAATCGGACCACCCCCTCCATTTTTGTACCCTCCCAAAAAATCGACTTTTTGGCGATTTTTGAGCGAAACCCCTATTTTCAAACGGCGATAGCTCAGGAACCACAAATCCTAGAGGGTTGGTCTTAGACTCAATTTTGAAGGAAATTGGACGTAGAATCCATTTCCGCGATCAACATTTAGATTAAAATATGTTTTCTACCTGTATTGCGCAACTGAAAACTTTAAATGGCCGTATCTCAAAACAGCCCTATTTATTTTTAAAATTTGACCTTATCATCGTATTCCCCGTCCGATTTTACATAAGAATCAATTATCGACAGAAAGGAATATGTTTCGTTCCAGAGATATCGAATTTTAAAGTTTTTAGTTTTTGAGATTACCTACATTAGCTTCATTCGCCGCATATGCTAGAAGCACTCAGAAGCGCTGTTCAATAACTGCTACCTGGTTATTTATTGAATTAAGATTTCATCCCAAATAATCATTAGCAAATAAGGCAAAAATGTAATGTACACCACTGTAGGAGACTGCTGTATACGGTGAATTTGTGTGCTAGCCCACAGTACAAAGCAAGAACGACACGCAATACAGGGCAGAATGGAATTCCCGCTGAGTTAGCAGGAAATTGTAATTGATCTTGTAACTTAAGAAAAAGTGTACGATACATTATCGTGTTAAAAATTATGAATTAATATGAATAAAACTCTCGTGAAGCATGATTAAGGAGGAGGATTTCTGGAAAGTATAAAACTGGAAAAAGGTAAGAAAATCACAACGATTAATCTGATTTATTATCTAGTTGTGTTATTATTCAGTTGTGTTCATTTCGACACCGTCCGAACAATAATCTTTTTTTTGTTTGTCAATCATTTCGAAATCTTGGAAGACGATACAGCTGCTATCCACATGTATCAGAAGTATATGGTATTGATTTTGAAATTAGATGTACCAGAATGGAAAAAAAATCATCAATTATTCTGATGAAACACATTATAAACATCGGTTTAATATGATCAATCTTTCAAACCCTAAGGCAGAATTTGGGGTTTTTGCTGAATGGCACTATTTCGCTACCGCACATGGCAAAAGCTCTAGAACCCATGAGAATTATTTCATCTACTACAGCCAGCTCTACATTTGTTCTCGTTTCAAATAAAAGAAGAAATAAAAGAAATAATTTGAGAAAGTGGGAAGAAATGAGGAATTAGAAAAAATATGAAAATAATAGAATAATGATAAATTTTCGAAAATTGTATTGTAAAAACTCTGTAGCATTTGCAAATAAATATTAAAAGTTCAAATTTTACTTAATATGGTTCAATGACACTGAGATCAGGAAAAATAGTGCATTAAAAATTACCCAATAAATATTCCTTAATCAAAAAATAGATTGTTCAAGGTATTGATTATCTCAAAATCGTATAAAATTGAAAAAATAATTCATCTTACAGAACACCAGGTAGTTATTATTGATCAGCACGACTGAGTGCTTCTAGCAGATGCGGCAAGTGTAGATATTATAGGTAATTTCAAATACTTAAAACTTTAAAATTCGATATCTTTGGAACGAAAAATATTCCTTTCTGTCGATAAGTGATTCTTATGTAAAATCGGACGGGGAATACAATGGTGAGGTCAAATTTAAAAAATAAACAGGGCTGTTTTGAGATACGGCCATTTAAAGTTTTCAATTGCGCAATACAGGTAGAAAACATATTTTAATCTAAATTTTTATCGCGGAAATGGATTCTACGTCCAATTTCCTTCAAAATTGAGTCTAAGATCGACCCTCTAAGATTTGTGGTTCCTGAGTTATCGTCGTTTGAAGATAGGGGTTTCGCTCAAAAATCGCCAAAAAGTCGATTTTTTGGGAGGGTACAAAAATGGAGAGGGTGGTCCGATTTGGATGAAATTCGGGATTTTTGCATGTTTTGATAGTCTCAACAGCTCTGCCAAATTTGAGCAGAATCGGAGATGGTAATTTTCAAATGGTCTTCCGCTTCAGGTGGAATGACCCCTATTCAAACTTGCCTGACACCATGTATACGTAAGATTTTCAATCAAATTTAAGATAAAAAGAGGTCAATGTATTAAAACTTTAATCACTCAATTGAATTAAAACTTTAATTGCTCAAATTGAAAAACACCAAAAAAATACCTCTACATAGCACAGCATGGAAAACGTTCCGGGTGGGTTGTGGACCCCCTTGGAGTCCACTTACCCAACTTTAACGATTGACAAACAAAACTTTTCCCTTGAAGTAGAAAACTGCTTTGTTAACTGCAAGTCCCCGCTTAAGTTTGGTCCATCTCGTTAGCATACAAATTCAATTTTAATGGTGCCTTTTCGGGAGGAAGTCAACCGTTTTCGTATTTTTGCTCTCGGGGCAACAAACCAGCGTGTGGGGGTAACGTTTTGTAATTTTTGATACCAACAGGTAAGGTAAAAGCAGGATGAAAAACAATGGATTGGATTGAATTAAATGTAATTTTAAGGTGATCATCAAGCATAGGGGTAATTCTCCGCCAACTCACACAGCAGTTTCCCCGACCCCTCTTCGATTTGGGTGAAACTTTGTCCTAAGGGGTAACTTTTGTCCCTGATCACGAATCCGAGGTCTGTTTTTTGATATCTCGTGACGGAGGGCGGTACGACCACTTTTATTTTTGAACATGCGAAAAAATAGGTGTTTTTCAATAATTTGCAGCCTGAAACGGTGATGAGATAGAAATTTGGTGTCAAAGGGACTTTTATGTAAAATTAGACCCCCGATTTGATGGTGTACTCAGAATTCCGAAAATACGTATTTTTCATCGAAAAAAACACTAAAAAAGTTTTAAAAATTCTCCCATTTTTCGTTACTCGACTTTAAAAAAAAATCGGAACATGTCATTTTAAGGGAAATTTAATGTACTTTTCGAATCTACATTGACCCAGAAGGGTCATTTTTTCATTTAGAACAAAAATTTTCATTTTAAAATTTCGTGTTGTTTCTAACTTTGTTCTACAAAGTTGTAGAGCAGACAATTACAAAAAAAATGATATATAAACATAAGGGGTTTCCTTATAAACATCACGAGTTATCGCGATTTTACGAAAAAAAGTTTTGAAAAAGTTGATCGTCGTCGATCATGGCCGTTCATCGTCACCTGCGAAAGAGAGATGCAAAAAAGAACTTTTTCAAAACTTTTTTTCGTAAAATCGCGATAACTCGTGATGTTGAGAAGCAAACCCCTTATGTTTATATATAATTTTTTTTGTAATTGTCTGCTCTACAACTCTGTAGAACATTACTACACTCTAAAAAATAACCCTGCAAAGTTAGAAAAAACACGAAATTTTAAAATGAAAAATGTTGTTTTAAAAGAAAGAATGACCCTTCTGGGTCAATGTAGATTCGAAAAGTACATTAAATTTCCCTTAAAATTACATGTTCCAAAAAAATTTACAGTCGAGTAACGGAAAATGGCAGAGTTCTTAAAACGTTTTTAGTGTCTTTTCGATGAAAAATACGTTTTTTTTTCGGAATTCTTTGACACCAAATTTCTATCTCATCTCCGTTTCAGGTTGCAAATTATTGAAAAACAGCTCTTTTTTCGCATGTTCAAAAATAAAAGGGGTCGTACCGTCCCTCCGTCACGAGATATCAAAAAATGGACCTCGGATTCGTGATCAGGGACAAAAGTTACCCCTTAGGACAAAGTTTCACGCAAATCTGTCTGGTATTTTTTTTTTCATTGCTTTAAAAGAAACCTTGGATTGTCAAAGTCCAGCAGATGGGCAATTATTTTCATAATTTTAAGATTGGTGACCGGTCGAATCCGTTGTGGATTGAAATATCGCAGGATAAATCGGAGGCCACAGACGGGGGCAGCTTCTGCGGGTGGATGTTGGCAGCCATACCAAAAGAAGATGGTCGTGTTGTTGTGGGTAATGGTCACTACCTTCGACAGCTGTGCAACTGTGGCCATTCCCGGTCGCTGTCAGTTCTACCAATATGTCTTGCCTAAGAACCAGGAGTGGAGCCTCAGCGGCCGCTGGTGGTCCTAGCCTTAAGCTGTCCAAAGCACTGGATCGGCCTTTTTTAGTTTTCAGTGAACCTCCAAGCCAAAGTCACCGGCAGCTACTGCAACTTCTTCGGCGTGTCCCGATTCTGAACCAAAACACACTTGTACAACTGTCGATGACCGGGAGTGGCCACTTACCTCAGCTACACGGCCTTCCACTGCTGGTAAAGCTGTTAAAATTCACCCGCAGAGGCATCCCCCGTCTAAACAACCTCCGACCTATCCGTCGGTAGGACTGCTGGAAGCTGACAACAAACTTTGTGATTAAAAAAAATTAAACTCACTGAAAAAAAACAGTTAAAAATCAGGATTTGAACCACTTTGATAAAAAAAAAAACTTCTAATTGATAGCACTGCGCCTCTACCATCAGGACTACTTTTTGGCTGTTGAGTTAACAAGAAAATCACCGATGTAGAGTTTGACATCTCGAAATTTGTTTTCTAAATAGCCCTCATGAGCGCTCAAAGCCCTCTTTGTGAGTAAATGAGGAAGGCCCTCACACTCACCGAGAGTGATGAGTAATTTACTCGCAGGTAACTTAGTTTTTCCTCATGGTTGAGGAACTCGTGAGTGAGTTTCCGAACTCTGAGAATTACTCATAGGAAATTTAAAAAAGTTTACTTTTTGTAAAAAAAAAACTAATCCTGAAATTTACTGCGAACCGAAATCCCAACTTTCTGGCATTTCTAAAAGCTAAACAACACTGTTGCTCAGTTCTTGTTCTCTAAAGAGTTCCAAAGTGGAGAACGGGTTAACGTTATCTTCTATCCGTAACAAACTAAACAGATCGACAAGCACACTGAGCTCGCAAAGTCAAGTGAACCGTGACGAGGGTGTTTGTTTTTTATGGACTTAGCCGAGGAAACGGTTATAAATTTAGTTTTTGTCTTATCTGATAGAAACAGTCACACTTTAACCATGTCGCAAGACTAAACAATGGCGCGACGGAGAAGCGATTTCTGGTTGGCACTGACGTCGTAGAAGGGCTGAGAGCTGTGTTTCTTAAACTGATACAGCTGGAACAAAACTTTAAGTTATCTTCCATAATTTCACCCTTTTACCCTATTCTGGGACAGTGAATCCGAGTAACTTCAGAAGTGCAATTCTAATAGCAAATCCGGCTGACAGAACTAGTTTCCGACTTTACCATCAGAGTTTGCATAACATTTATACTGTATCTCTAACCGGCAGATCCGGTTGGGGTGTCACTAAAAGACGGGAGCTACTGCTGAAAAAAGCTTATTTGGGTCTACGAAATGTGTCTCGAATTTAACTCTGCAGAATTTATTGCCTTTGAAAAGAGAGAAACTTTGTCTTTGGTGTTGCACTCGGAAACCCATTAAAATTAGGGAAAAGTTTCACTTATGAATAAATTTAAATAAAAGATTCTATGAAACAGCCACACTGACTAAATAATGTGGGTAATTCTCCGCCAACTCACACAGCAGTTGCCCCGACCCCTTTTCGATTTGCGTGAAACTTTGTCCTAAGGGGTTACTTTTGTCCCTGATCACGAATCCAAGGTCTGTTTTTTTATATCTCGTGACGGAGGGGCGGTATGACCCCTTCCATTTTTGAACATGTGAAAAAAGAGGTGTTTTTCAATAATTTGCCGCCTGAAACGGTGGTGAGATATAAATTTGGTGTCAAAGGGACTTTTATGTAAAATTGAACGCTCGATTTGATGGCGTACTCAAAATCCCGAAAAAAAGTTTTTTCATCGGAAAAAAAACACTAAAAAAGTTTTAAAAACTCTGCCATTTTCCGTTACTCGACTGTAAACAATTTTTGAACATATCATTTTAAGAGGTTACATACATGTAAATCGGCAAAAAAGTCAAAGGTTGGTATGAACACACACTTAATTTTATTTAAAATTTGTTTTCAGGGCATTTAAATAAACATTTTCATCTATTAATAAAACAAATTTGAAGACATTTGGTTGTATCATTGCCGAGATATAGCTATTTGAAGCTAGCAGTTTCAAAAAACGGGTGCCACAATATCTCAACACTGCTTTGACCAAATCGGCTTAAAAATTTTGGTGAAGACTCACTAAACTGGTCCCGTGTGTATGACGAAGCCGATTTTCAAAAAGTTTATTTCAAATAAAGAAAAAAATATTTTACTGTTTTTCATTTAAAAAATCAACAAATTTTGATTTTTGTACTTTTTTTAAAACCTAAATTTTAAATCGAGCTTTGTCATGCACAAGGAATATGTCTTGAGAGTCCTCACTCCAAATTTCAGCCAATTTGGTCCATTCCATCTCAAGATATCGTAGCACCCGTAAATCAACTCGATGTTTTGAGTAAAACGCTCACAAAGTTTGACAATTCGCTTTGCGCATGGCAAATCTTTAAACTTAAATCGTCTTCTACTCACTTAAATCATGAAATATCTTCATGAAACTTTCAGGAGTGATTGGAAATCATCTTTTGAAAGAATTTAATTAATAATCGGAAATATGATTTTTACATGTATGTAACCCCTTAAGAGAAATCTTATGTACTTTTCGAATCTACATTGACTTAGAAGGGTCATTGTTTTCATTTAGAACAAAATTTTTCATTTTAAAATTTCGTGTTTTTTCTAACTTTGCAGGGTTATTTTTTAGAGTGTAACAATGTTCTACAAAGTTGTAGATCGCGATTGTAAGAAAAAAAGTTTTGAAAAAGTAACTTTTTGCGTTTCTTTTTGTTTCGTCGTCCGTGTCTGTCACGGGTGACCATGAACGGCCATGATCAACGACGACCTACATTTTCAAAACTTTTTTTCCTTAACGGTGCACATCAACAAGAGTTTTTGCACCAAGATTTTTGTTACAGATATTTTAGTATTTTCGAAACTACGGGAACTATCGATATAATGTTTTATTCATCCCCTAAAGTACTGTCTACTAAGTGATTTACAACAAAATTTGCCTGTTTTTACAATCAGATTTGTGCAGGATTGGGTCCGTAAGTTTGTCAATTTTGGCATAAGAAGACAACAACTTCCTTGGTTGCTGTGCACCCTTAAATCGCGAAATCTCGTGACGTTTATAAGCAAACCCTTTATGTTTATGTATCAAAAATTGTGTAATTGTCTGCTCTACAACTTTGTAGAACATTGTTACACTTTAAAAATAACTCTGCAAAGTTAAAAAAAAAAAACACAAAATTTTAAAATGAAAAATTTTGTTCTAAATGAAAAATGACCCTTCAGGGTCAAGGTAGATTCGAAAAGTACATTAAATTTTCCTTAAAATGACTTGTTCCAAAAATTTTTACTGACAAGTAACGGAAAATGGCGGAGTTTTCAAAACTTTTTTAGTGTTTTTTTCAATGAAAAATACGTTTTTTCGGATTTCTGAGTACGCCATCAAATCTGGCGTACAATTTTACATAAAAGTCCCTTTGACTTCAAATATCTATCTCATCACCGTTTCAGGCTGCAAATTATTGAAAAACACCTATTCATAAAATTCATAATTCATAATTCATAAAGTCATAAAATCAAAAAATCATAAAATCATAAAATCATAAAATCATAAAATCATAAAATCATAAAATCATAAAATCATAAAATCATAAAATCATAAAATCATAAAATCATAAAATCATAAAATCATAAAATCATAAAATCATAAAATCATAAAATCATAAAATCATAAAATCATAAAATCATAAAATCATAAAATCATAAAATCATAAAATCATAAAATCATAAAATCATAAAATCATAAAATCATAAAATCATAAAATCATAAAATCATAAAATCATAAAATCATAAAATCATAAATCATAAAATCATAAAATCATAAAATCATAAAATCATAAAATCATAAAATCATAAAATCATAAAATCATAAAATCATAAAATCATAAAATCATAAAATCATAAAATCATAAAATCATAAAATCATAAAATCATAAAATCATAAAATCATAAAATCATAAAATCATAAAATCATAAAATCATAAAATCATAAAATCATAAAATCATAAAATCATAAAATCATAAAATCATAAAATCATAAAATCACAGAATCATAAAATCATAAAATCATAAAATCATAAAATCATAAAATCATAAAATCATAAAATCATAAAATCATAAAATCATAAAATCATAAAATCATAAAATCATAAAATCAAACCGGCTCCGTGGTTTAATGGTTACGGCTTCTGCCTCACAAGCAGAAGGTTCGGGGATCAAATCCCGGTCGGTACCTTTGAAATTTGGAATCAGGAATTTGAACTTTGAATATGAACAAAAAACGAAATTGAATCAGGTGGGATTCGAACTCACACCTTTGGATTAGTGGCCTGGGACGCTAAGCAGTCGGTCATCAGAAGGTTTACACTCTAGCAGTGAAATGATCCGTAGTGTTGAAACATGTTATCTTCTCATATTAAATACGCGCTGGTCCCTGATTTGCCTGACGGGATTGGAAGTCTAAATATAGTGAAACTATTTAGGACTTACCCACATTAGTTTTTGCCAACGGTTAGCTAGTCACAGCACAGACTCACGGTAATCGCAGGGTCGGCTGCGCTAGTCGCCAACGAGGAGATACGCGAACTTAACTTTGGGAACTTCACTTTTCTTGAGTTATGGGTTGATTGAAAACTCCTCTTTTTGGAGACGGAAAGGGAAATTTATTTAAAGAATTTAAGTCGGTTCAAAAGTGTATATTTGTAAGTGTATGTGTGTGTGGGGGACTCGGTACGTACCGCTGCTTTTCCGCTGACGACGACGATCTGCTAACGTCATGATTCGAAATCCGGACACTTAGTAGCATATTATTTTTGTTATAGCTGGCAAAAAATCATGTAATAAGTTTGAAATGTAGAAATATCATCAGGATTTAGTATAAACAGTCAGTTTTAAGAGGACGCATTCAAAATATGTCTTTTCTAACAATTTTTCATCAGAATTTGAAAATTAAAATCACTTGTTGTGCTTCGAATCCCGGACACTGTTAAAAGCTGATTCGAAATCCGGACACTTTTGCTTCGAATTCCGGACACTCGATTTTGCTTATGAATCGCACAAATTTGGACTGAAATGATAGTGAATGGCATTCTTTAGGTCTCAAATAAGCTGTTAACATCAAAACAATCGATAGTTTATACACAAATTTGCTAGAATTTAAGGAAATCAAAACCATAAATTTCTGCTTTGCCTTCCCGGTGCTTCGGACGCCTATGAAATATTTCAGTTGAAATGTTTCGCATTTTTGGTAAACTTATAATTTTATTTTATTTTATTGTTTTGGCATTAACTACAGCGTTCAAACAAACTTTAAATGAAAGTTGATGTTAGAATTCATCAAACAACACAATTTTGACATTCATAATGCGAACTTATATCCAAATAATTGATAAAACAAGTTGAAGTGTCCGGGTTTCGAAACATCCGGGAATTCGAATCATGACGTTACTCAGCCATTCCGCTGGCCGCGAGCGCTCGCGTTTGCTGCTGAAGCACCAGTGCTAGTTCTCGACGTGGTGGGGGTGGATGGTAGGTAGAGCACGGCTTAGGGACCAGGCCTTCCCTCCTTGACTGGATCGGCCGATCGGGGACCTGCCCACGTTGACCAAACCGAGAGGGGGAATTTACGCTCCTTTGGAATGAGAGCCACGAGGGCCCGAGCGTGCTCCTTGGAATTTATGGTCCACGGACCAGAGCAACTGATGATCTTTGACGATTAGACGCAGTAGGCCGGCTCCTCCGCGCTTACGCAAACTGGGCCGAAGAGCGAGCGATCTGGCGGTCAAGCGGCGTGCTTAACTCGCAAAATGGCGTTTACGCCAAAGGACAAAAGGTCCTGGAGGACAATGGGGAGAAGTGATTAATTTTTTAGCCGTACTACTAGGTAGGGTAGTTTAGCTTAAGTCGTCCTTCCGCATAGCCGAATACGGGGTTTAGAACATACCTGAACGACTGGAGGTGCACTCGCACAAATTTCCACCACTTTCACTTCTAGTCCTTCGCTCTACTTTTTCTAACGGTATAGATCGCTCACTTGCCAGGGAGAATGTGACCGTTGGCGGTCTAATTCTCGTCCCTTCAAGCCTTTTGGTCGGTGACACGACATTACGCCACGTGACACCCATCACTTTTGGGCGTTGTCTACCACCCCCTTTGCGATGTTTTAAGACGAAGACAATACTGTCGCTGGTTGTTGGTTTGTCCCACCGTTTGTGTTTTGTTATAGTGTGTTAACAAGTTGTGTTTTTATTTATTGATTTCCCCTTTTTACTAACCCTACTAACTAAATTACATTTATTTATTTATTCCCTAATTCCCTACTAACCCCATAGCTAAGAATCGTGAACGTTCGCATTTATTTTTGGTTTATTGATGTTGAAGAATGGAGGACTTGTAACGAGTGGTTACAATAGATTGAGTTTCCTTCAGATGCTTGCTTCTATGTTTAGGCGGGGCCGAACAATGCCCAGCGACCTCGGAATTTGACCGCAAGGAGCTCTGTCATTCTGAAATGGGTCGTTGGAAGCAGCGCGAGGGCTATCACCACCTAATACCCGGGACTGAGATAAGTTGTATCAGCATTCGGCATATACAAAGTCTGATACAAATTATACTTTCCCATAATATCGCTACCGGCTAGCGGGTATTGGATTGGACCACACACACACACACACACACACACACACACAAAATCATAAAATCATAAAATCATAAAATCATAAAATCATAAAATCATAAAATCATAAAATCATAAAATCATAAAATCATAAAATCATAAAATCATAAAATCAAAAAACCATAAAATCATAAAATCATAAAATCATAAAATCATAAAATCATAAAAAAAAATTATCCGATCAAGTGATAATAAATTTGCAGATCAAAATAATAACTTTATGTCACATCATCAACGCCGTTGTCATAAAAATAAAAACCACGATGTTAAAAACGATTTACAGTAACGATACAGGAGGCAACACAAAACAATTTCCCCGGCTACCGGATGATTAATGACACCATAGCTCTAACCTTTCCTCTTTTTGTGGAGTGGATAATTTTTTCCGCTCAAGTTAAAGTGAGCCATGTGGTGTGTTGATTACAATATAATTTTTTATCTTTTAAGCTTTTAATTTCAACAACCTTAAATTCTAATGCGATTTTGGTTTTCTTTGACATTTGTTTGCGCACATACTAGCGTCAGAATCCCGGTGCCATGCAAAATCGGATCTTTCTTAACAAATCAGAACTCGCGGGTTAAACAGAAAACATTTATTCTCTAATCGTCAGGTTTTATTTTTTTATTTCCTGTAAACACTTAATCTTAGCTAAACTGCGTCTGAAATGGTCTGAACTGGTCAGTAGTACGGTTCGCAGAGCAATGACCAACCGCTAGTCGGTTTCTGCTGGCCAAAGCTACTTATTTCTGACCTCAGAAATCCAGGCACTCACTGGATGTTCTGTTTTGTTGTTGTATGTGTTATGCTGTCTGTTTTTGTGCTGTTGTACTAGAGCATAATCTGCACTGGCTCACAAAACCTGTTGAGACCTGACTTTGGCGCGTTCATACCGCCCGCCTTGAAATACTTAGTATTTTAATTAAACTCCTACTTGAACCAGTGCCTATGGATTAGTCCAACCTGAATCTGAACAGATCTGATCTGAACAGTCTTGTCTGTTAGTGAGATGTTCTTTCACTGTTCTTCTTCATTTCTTCGACCGTGTTCGGTAAACTGCTACCGCTACTGTTGACGACGATTGCATCGCCCTCTGTCCGATGTCGCTGCTAAGCGTGACGACTGCGACTGGTTCGCCATCGTCTGGTACAGCGACTGCTGCTGGTCCGGATGCATCTGAAGATGCACTGCTGCTTCTGCGACCGTTGATTTGCTCGCCGAGTGTTCCAGCGCTCTGCACCTGTTCGGGAAGACGAGTAAATGCCCAGAAATACAGTCAAACTGAATGGTACTTAACTCTGGGCAGAGTCGGGATGGCAGTTCCGACCCGTCCGATCGAAACAGCGCCACCCCCGATTGCCTTGTGCTGGAACCTCGCTTCAGCTTTTGGTGTGCTGAATTGCTGGAGATCACCGTCTGTTGTCGTGCTGATCTGTTGTGGTTGTGGTGATCCAGCGCAGTATG
Organism: Culex pipiens pallens; assembly: GCF_016801865.2. Classification (NCBI taxonomy): domain Eukaryota; kingdom Metazoa; phylum Arthropoda; class Insecta; order Diptera; family Culicidae; genus Culex; species Culex pipiens. The sequence goes on along the minus strand of NC_068937.1, from coordinate 87,665,070 downwards.
TGCGACATATTTTTGCCACCCGCCATTCCCACAGCCGTTTGCCGTGGTCCGCTGAACTGTGCGGCTGTCTTGCCGCTCGCCATGATCTGCTTCTTCTGCACTCTGGGTGTGCAGCTTCCGTCGTCTGCATTTGTAGACTGCTACGTGCTCGGTTGTTCGGGTTTGTGGCTTCAGTGCCGCCCGCCGTAGTTAGCTGGTTGTGTCGACGACCAGTGTGTCGTTCGTCGTGCTCCGCTGCGTGCGTCACCCGCCGTTGTCAGTTGTGGCCCTTGAGCCACCGTCGGTTTACTGCTGTTGCCGGACTGTCGCAACAATCCCGTCGTAGTACTTGCGGCCTGTGCGCCGCTCACCGTGATCCAAGTCAGTTCCTCTTCGTCGGTAAATCCGTCGGCCAGTGCGTCGCGCGCCGTGATCTGTATCGCTGAACCGGGTGTGCAGTCCGTTTCCGCTCGGTTTCTCGTCGGCCGATGTGCCGCAAGTTCTGTTCGTACGCCGCACTGGATGTGCAGTTGGTGTCCGTGCTGATCTGATCGGTTCTTGCTCCTGCTGATGCTTTCCGTGTTGTCCATCTCTCCTGCTGCTGTTCCTTGTCTGTGATCTGTTGTCTGACTTCAGGACGTTTGCGTTCTGGATCTGTTCAGTGCTGTACAGCTGATACGCACTGAAATGCAAAACCTCCGCGAACGCTCAGAGGAGTTGCAGCTGACTGTTGTACCCAAGACGCTGTGGAAACAGTGACAACGCCTGTACCTCATATCGCTGAGGCTGCGACCTATCGTGACAGGTAGTCCGATGTCCTGAAGTTGGCCAGATGTGGCCGTCCGAATTGTCCACAATGTGGGGACGTTGTCTCCTTGGAGACGTCAGTAGTGGTCACCAGAGTGTGACCTGGTCCGTAGATGGCAGCCTAGACGCGGTAGACGTAACTACCGGCCACTGCAAATAAATTCAGCGCCTCAAGACGCTGACTGTAGACAGAAAACAGGATGAACAGGAAGCAGAATGAAACTGGTTGCACCAGCGGGCGCTGACCGCTGGAACGAACTGTTTTCACCAGCGGATAGTGACCGCCGGACTGAACTGGAGAGTTGACCGAAGAACTGGCTATACTCGCGGCTGGCGACCGCTGAACGGAATTGAATGAGAGCACCGTAGTGGCGCGACTGAGACTCGCAGATGAGCTTGCAGGTGTAAATTGCACGCTGTTTCTGCTGCGGAGGATCCTCGCCGAGTACCTGACAGAAAAGCCGCTAAGTTTCTTAAAGAAAACAGAAATGTTACGGTACTTAACTGTCGGCTGAGGTGGGACGGCAGTTCCGACCCGTCCGATCGAAACAGCGCCGTCCCTAGTGCTTTGCGGCTGGATCCTCGTCTCTGCAATGGCGCGCAGAGTTGCTGACGGCAGAGCAGATAATTCGGATGCTCGCTGAGCTGACGAAGGCAAAATGCCTCCGATCTGATGAGCTGCTGTAGTTGCAGCTGCGGGGAGACGGTTGAACCCCGAGCTCGATCGTGGTGCTGTGGTCTGGATCTGGACGAGCTCGCCGACGTCGTGATGTTCTGCAGTATAGTCGGCAGACTGCCGCCGTCCGTAGTCGGATGTCTCGCTGAGTCCTTCTCCGGTGCACCAGGAGAAGACTTCGCATGAATCACCGTGTGCGCTGAACGAAACTTCCACCGGGCCCTGGTGGGTGGTCGCTAACACGCGGCTGAAGTGTCCGTTGCAGCTGAGTCTCCGAGTACTGAAGTCGGATGCGTCGCGCGCTCGCTGACTCGCGACGAATGGAACTGGTCTGTTGGGCTGATGACGAGGCTGATGAAGTGCCAGCTTTGAGTACCTGCGGTGTTGTACGGCTGAGCGACTGTATTTTAACTCAAAGAAAAAGGTACTTATCTTGGAGTGCTTTTGGGACGGCTGTCTGACCCGTCCGATCACGACGCGCCGCCCCGAAAGGCTTTACTGCTGGCAACCTCCAATCAGCGTGTGGCATGCTGATGTCTGCGGCGACGTGGCTGATCTGTGCCGGCGAACTATGCTGTTGAACCGCAAACGCCGACTGCACCGCTGGCTGAACTGCAACATCAGCAAACTTCGTCGCCGAACCGAACTGCTGCTCTAACATCACCGAAACAGCCGCACCAAGGTCTGCATATGCTCTCCTCCGCATCTGTGCCGAACAGCTGACGCGAGATGCACCGCAAAGTGCATCACTGCACGCAGATTCGGCCAAAACCATTCCGGGCTCAAAACTCACACGCGCTGTGGACGCCCTTGGCGACGTCCCTGTGTTTTTCTGCTGACGGGGTGCAGTGCACAGAAAAACACACTGCAGTTGATCGGGGTGTGTGTTTGTGTGCGAGCTTTCTTCACTGAACGGGCACTTGCAACGATGCGTTGCACTGGCTGGGCCAGGATTACTTTCACCGGACCGGACAGTTCTTCAAAGCCGGTCGGGTTGATCTTCACTGCACGACGGAACCGATCTTCACCGTCTTTTCTTCAGCACTGCACTTTTCAACACCGCCGAGCTGTTTCCGACCAAAACTGCATCTCAGCGAACGGTTGGCGACTAGGACCGACGGAACCGATTATCACCGTCGCGGGTCGCACTGGTTCTCTTCCACACCACACACAATTCTTACGCAGAACTTCGAACTGCACCGATTTTCACGTGATCGACCGACGAACCGAACAGTTTTCATGGCTGAAACTGCACCGAACTGCAGCAGAACGTTTCGCCATCGACACCGAATTTGCGATCACAACAAACCGAGAAACGTCATCGGCTGTGTCACTTTAGGACAGGTCTGCAAACTTCTGTCACTGCACGAGTTGCTCAGTAGCTCACTTTCTTCGCAGACTTTTTCTTGCATCTTCGCAAGTGTGAGCACCGACTTGCATGCGATGGGCACGGACTTCTTTTTCCACTTCACTGTTGTTCACCACCATTTTCCTTCTGCAGCACGGTTTTCACGACGTAGAACGTACGGCGTTATCGGACATAAAATGGTGGGACCGCCATTCCGATTTTGCACACGATTTTCTGGCGGATTTTCACGGCACTTTGCGGACGGTTCGTGCGCAGATTTTTGCCAAACCGACGGCAGATTTTGGCTTGGCCACCGAACTGAAACTGAGCAACTGTTTTTGGCACTGACTGGACGGAACTGAACTGTCAGGTGCAAAATGTAAATACAAAAATGCACGGCACGAGCACTGAACGAAACGATTTCGCGAGTTTTCGGCGGTTTTTCCTCGGGAAAGTGGTTTTCTTCGGCGGGTTTTCAGGAACTGGAGTGCGCGATGGCCACAGCGAGTCCGGCGCCATGCTGTACTGCTGCGGATGATGGCGGAATCTTCTTCTCCGTGGATTCCAGCTGGAGATCGTTCTGCGCCGACTTCGACGCCATCGCGATGCACTTTTTGTTTTGCACAGGTACACTTTCACACGACTGAACTGTCCTTTTTTCTGATCGATTTGCAGGCACCAGGGGAACCGGAACCTTACGGATCCGGTTCGAAGGACCAAAATATGTTTGCGCACATACTAGCGTCAGAATCCCGGTGCCATGCAAAATCGGATCTTTCTTAACAAATCAGAACTCGCGGGTTAAACAGAAAACATTTATTCTCTAATCGTCAGGTTTTATTTCGCGGTCAGTAATTGGACGGACTAAAAGTGGACTGTAAACACTTAATCTTAGCTAAACTGCGTCTGAAATGGTCTGAACTGGTCAGTAGTACGGTTCGCAGAGCAATGACCAACCGCTAGTCGGTTTCTGCTGGCCAAAGCTACTTATTTCTGACCTCAGAAATCCAGGCACTCACTGGATGTTCTGTTTTGTTGTTGTATGTGTTATGCTGTCTGTTTTTGTGCTGTTGTACTAGAGCATAATCTGCACTGGCTCACAAAACCTGTTGAGACCTGACTTTGGCGCGTTCAACATTTTTAAATTCAAAATCTCTAATTGAGGGCACTGACCGTGAAACCTAAATGAGCTTAGCACCGCCTTTGCATAAAAAGTACAACCCAGAATTTTAAGATTATCCCAAGTTTGTTTTCTCCACCTCTTTCGAGCTTCTTTTAAATTAAATCGGTCAAAAGAAAAGAAACTGGACGCGAATGCCATTGTAGACCAGAGCGGGCTCAATTTAGCGAATCCCTTAGTTTCTGAATAATTCACGAGACTTGCCAGAGAGTGAGATTGCGCTGAAAGGTACCGGTCCTAGACAACGAAACGGTGAGAGCTTAGCTTTTCGGACTCTTGGACGTTGGAGGGTGGTGTGTATTTGGAAGAAAGAAGCTTTTCATTAGGAGCTACCAGAGCGAGTTTTGGGCTGTTAGTGCTGGGGGCTCGAACAAATCTGATTAGTTGTGGGTGGGCAGAAAGTCTAAAAGAAAAGTTCCAAGATGATTCTTTTTCTCGTGGTTACCAAAACGGACGATTCTTCTCCACCATGAACACCTTGGAGATGCTTTCCGATTGGTGGAATATTGAATCATATAATTGCATTAGTGAATCCCAAAGGAAAGAAGCTGATCAATTTGTTAGCTACGGTTACAGCCTAGCAGTAAAGGAGAAACTGTGGAAGTGCGAAGATTTATTGCCTTTCGTAAAGTTCGTGGTTATTTTTGGTCCGACCTTTTTTCGAAACCGGTGAATTGACTGTAAAAAATAATCCTGGGTATTGAACGCGGCCTTTTGGATATAAGACTTGATTTTTTTGTTAATCTTTTCGGATTTTTTTAGGTTTTTGTTTTAGTAAACTCAACGAAACCCCATTATGACACAAAATCATGTCACGTACCTTATAGGAGGGACTAATTTGCCTTGCGTTTTTCTTTCATTGATGTTTTTGTATATGAGACATTTATGCGAACATTGCAGATAAAGACTTGATTATTTCGTGGTATGTGGTTTTCTAGGAATTACAATTATATTTTTAATCAATGCTTTTCTATAAATACGTACACTGTACGTACAGTCAAACAGGATTAAAAATTATAGAAATAGTTTATCATGTCAAAAGCCCCCTATAACTACTTCACACAGCAGACACTGGAACATTGTATCGCAATCAAAGATGTAATCGCACAAAATCGCTATAAATTCAATCACATATATGCGATTTGCGTTCCATACAATCAATGCTTAACAAACCACGAGCTCGTTCAAATGTCTGGCTTAACCCTCTACTGCCATTTTGAGCAACTTTTGTTCTACGAAAAACTTTACTTCTCTTGTTTTATGTTTTTCTTGTTTCATTTTTAGTATTTTAATTTGCATTTATCTTGTTTAGTTTATGTTTGTTTTTGGTAGTATTTGGCCTACTCTACCATCTAATATAAGTACATTTCGCCTATCTAATTTTTTCATGTTTTTACAGTCACTTTTTCAATTTTTTGCATGTTTTTCACATTTTCTGCCATAGAATCGCACCATCATCATTTAAATTGCAAAAAAATGCGTAGAGGCATAGTCTGGGACACTACAAAAATTACTGCATACTTCTTTTTACTGAAAATATAGGAAATGTTAGTAAAAAACACAGCCAAAGTTGACCCCTAAAAAAATGACATTTTTAAAAACATTGGCAAAGTCACATAAAACAGGTTAAACTTCCAACCCTGAAATTTTCTAAAATTTTAAGAGTTCTTCTTTCCAATGCTTTTTAAATATTAAAAATTGGTTGGAAAATTGATTTTTGGCGATTTTTTAGATCGAAGCCCGTCTAAAGGCGGGGTTAGGTTGTAGAGGGTTAAAGACCACGTTCCTCACTGCACCTTTTCTACCTAGCTGATCCAGACCCGCAGTAGAATCGTTAAGCTCGTTGAACCGAATCAAATACAATCAATACAATATCACAGAAATACAGTCGCTGGCCAAACTCGTACCGGCATCTACCTGAACCAGATAAGACAATTTTACGATGATGATGCTGAAGCTATTCCTCTGGAAATCATGTCCGTGGCATTTTCATGTCGATGAAAAACCCAGAGTCAGCTTCCTGTGAGACCATGTTACTCGAGGATGGACGAACTACAAATCGATCCGACCCTGGTTTACACAGGTGAAATAACCATTCAAGCCGGTACTATCTTCATCAATCTTTTAGCTCTGTCTCAATCGTACAAGCGGAGCACGTTCGATTTCGGTGAGGGAAGCTGTGGATCGATAACAAACTCTAGTTCCGTGGCTCGGTCTATCACTCACGGACGCCCTTGCAACGAACTACCGTGCTCAATTGTCCCCCTTTCCCACCATCCAATTGGACAAAACCCCCATAGTCTGCTCTCTTTGTTTATCTTTGATTCAGTTTAGAGTAATTTCTTTTTTCCTCGAATTTGTTTGCATGGGACGAGCTTTGAATCCCGAGGCACTGGCACGTTTCACTGTCGGGTGATTGGCGCGGGCGGAAAATGAGAAGAATTGGACGAAAACAGTGGCCGCGTGTTTTGCGAGCGACCAGCACTTTTTTCCAGGAAGTCGCTAAAGTGGTTCTAGGCAAGGAAGATGTCCAGAATTAGAATACGGGATCAGTTAGGGGCGCTCTTTGCTCACTGAATTATCCGGCGGACAATTTAACGCAAAACAAGCGAAGGGTAACCGTGGATGTCCTGTAAGAATGTTTTGAGTCAAAACTTTTGACAACCTTAGCTTTAGTCATTCTAAGTACTCATACAATTAGCAAGAGTAAATTTTTATGGGGTTGCAATGGATGCTTTTGAAAATTTAGAATAAAAATCGCCGATTTTTTTTATTGCAAAAGTTGTTAAAACGCAACAAGCTCCCTAACGACCTAACGCGTTTTATATAAATTTCTACCCACTACTTCCTTAAACCCTTGAAAGCAGTAAACTTTTTCCATAAAAGTGTTGGTCACCAGAATTGCACGCTGAAATGCTGAAGATAATTAAAATGACGGTTAATTACGGTGCCAATGGGCTTCCGCCAACTTGTCTCGGAACTATTAGAATCCACCTCTGTCTAATTAATTGAAAAACGAACTTTCGCAACCAATCAGCTGCTGGCAGCACGAAATTGAAAATCAGATTGTCATCAGGCAGCAAAAAAAACTCGACCGAATTTCCCCATCTTCTGGCAATTCAGTGCTAACGGAGAAAAAAAAGGGTTTTTTTTGTGAACCTAAAATTAAGCTCCGTGGAGTCACAAACAAAAGCAGGATGATTCTATTTCAGAGTGATTTTTTTCTTGAATTAAAAACTCTTGAAATAGGCCGTAGGCGATTTCACACTTTTTTGAAGAATTATATTTTTCGGCAAGAATTTGCAATGTTTGTTTGCTAGGCTTCATATTATAGATCCTGCAATTTAAAAAAAAAAACACTTTCTCGTCATTTCGTTGGGGCATCTCATTATTATTCCATTCTTAAGTTTACTTCATGCCTACAAATCAGTTAAACTTAATTATCATTTCAAGCATCTGCTGAAAGAAGAATCCCCTACCAAACCGAAGATAGATCAATAATTACTCCTAAGATTTCCCAAGAAACAAATCTTCGCCAAGTTCGCACTTCCCCGCTCAAAAGCTAACGACTGACCGAACACATTCTGCAAAAACAAACAAAAAGTATTAATTTGATTACGGCTTGGCAAGCGCAAAACTTTGCCCAAACCGCAAGTTGAATAATTCATCGATCCGGTCTCAGATGGTGTTCGACTCGGTGTTATTCTTGCATCCACCCAATCATACAAATATCATTCCACCTACACAAACACATTTTTCTCTGTTCATCCACCTTGGTGTGATGCTACCGTTGGAGAAATATCCGAGCAAGACGGTCGAAGGATCGTAGACTAATTTATCTCCGCAGCAGCCCCTACTTTCATCATCCGATGTTAGTAATAAATAAAGTTTTTTTCTTTTGGTGTTTAGCATCTTTAAAGTTTTATTTTTTGTTTTTCAAGCTGAAGTACCATCGTCACCCACCAAGGAAATTTACTGATATTTTATTTATCAGAAAAAAAGAGTTTCTTGTTTTAAATATGACCAAAACTTCGTCAAAGATATTTTTGTGTAAAAACTAATTAATTTGCAAATATTGAAAAATTATCTGTAGCGTAATATTTTAACAAATTCAACATGTGAAACAGATAAAACTTTCAGCAGCATTATAACTCAATTCATCATCGTTATTTCGTATTGTTTCCTTACATCATCCTCACCACAGCACAATAATGAAGGCATCAGCTTCATTGTCTCTACTATGGTAGGTGCCTAGCCAGAAAAAGACACTAGCAACTATACTAGAGTGGTTCGAATTTGTCTTTTTTACAGAGCTAAATTTAGCAGCTCAAAACACTTTCAACTGTTAATTGCTATTTCAATCAAAAAATTTTAGAGCGAATTGAAAAATTGTGACTTTTTTTTCTCAACATCAAAACCGCGTAGATGTTTATTAAAAATGCTGATGTTTTGAGCTTTCTGTGGCTAAAGTCCTAAGATTGGAGTTTTTGCAAACAGAAGAAATAACCGGCACCGGTTACTGCGGCTATACCACACAGTTTAATTTTGCTGGGGCCGTTTTAAAAAAAATCTCAATTGTGATGGTTTTGCTCCGAAAAAGCTCAAAACTTTAGCAAAGAATTTGGACACGACACTCCTCTCAAGTTGAAATATATCATCTAAAAAATTTGGATGGACGTCAAAAATTCAATTTTGAACCGCTCTGATCCACACTTACCACCATCCCTTGGTATTGGTTTTCCCCAAGATGGCAGCACCATCTGGTCCAAAACCAACCTCCGGTGTGAAATGAAACAGACCGAGGGAGAGCGTAAGCCTAATGCCTAAGTAAACCGCATTAGAGTTTAGGTATAATTACAAACAGACCACACCCAGGAGGGGCAAAATCAGCAGCAGAAGTGGATTGTTGGATGCGATTAAGGCCGGATGAGGACACGAGGACGAAGGTGAAAGTCTCCTTCCTTGGGGGCACAGCAGATGAGGCCACGACAGAGGACTGTTTGCATCTTAATTCCGTTTTCTCATCCTGTGAAGCACAAAAGCTTCTCGGCCAACCAAATCGAGCGGATCCGTTTGGGGAGTGGGAAGGGCAACCTGATGTCTTTGGTGATGAACTTACGAACAAGACTGTGGTTCTTGTGAGGGGGGTAAGTGAATGTGGAGACTGTTCAAGGCGTAGACTTGCTGAACGTGTTTTTCAATTATCTTGAAGCTATTGAAATTGAAGAAAAAATCTCTTTGAAACATGGCTGTGAAATTGACTGTTTAAATATATGGCATGCATCATTTTTTGCAGAACAAAATCATATGCATCATATCATATGCATGAAAATTTCCACATGAGCGTCTTGGATTCCTTTTCTGTTTTGAATTTATTTCCAAAAATGTATGAAAACATTTATGGAAATATGTTTTGAGCATCCGGGGTAAGCAATATTGCAAGATACGTTGTTGCGCAATAACTTAAGTTTACTCTCCACAATTTGATATCCAATACATTCGGCCCCTCGTAAATATTTTTGAAAAATGTAAAGTGCAAGTGTTTCTGGGTACCCCAAAGTTCAAGCTTCCCCTCAAGTTGAGTCTACGCATTCATTTTGGTGAATTTTTGTTGGTCAGTTTTGTAAATCTATTTCTGTTAAAATTTTTTAAAATTTAAAAAAAGTATTGCTTTTTGTCCCGCAACCATCATAATACTTCAAGAGAGAAGAATGTTCGTCAAAGATATTTCAATATTCCAAAGAATCCTAAACCAAACTCGATACGCCTCCTTACACCTAAGGCACAAAAGAATGCGATTGAGACCCGACCTCTCGTAACCAAACTTAATCTATCGACATCGCCCCCACTATTGGATTAGCTTCATTCCAGCCGATACGTCGTTGCAGGGTTGGATAGGCAAGAAATGAGCTATTCTTGGAGCTATTGTTAACACTAGATGAATGGTTTTTCCAGATGCTTGGAGTTTTCCGTTTTCTTTGTGTCGGGGGTGGAAAGGAAATTGAGATCAAGTGGTGCTCAATTAAAAAGTTACACAATTGGATGACGTTCATTTACTGTTAACAAGGAGAATTTCCGTTACTAAGGTTCACAAAAGATTTTATTGGAACCTCCCAAAAATAAATACTTGGTGGTAACTTTCTAAATATTGCAATGTTCAATAAAAGATGCTTGAAAATTAGTTTTGAATGTAACCCAGCTTGGAAGTCAACATTCTCACAACATGATATCTATAAATCTAAACGTTTTACAAACAACCTCCAGTAAATCCAGCTATTCTAGTGCAGAGTCTATGTAAGTTCACATTAATCTTTACCCAACTGTTGGGCGGTTTTGAGGGGTAGAATGCGACACACCCCCTTCTTCCGATAGTCGGTTCCGGAGGTCCCGCCTTACCGATAAAAGCTCCGCACCAATTCTTATAGTCCCAGACAAACAATGCCAATTCATATGTGTTATGTTTTTCTAACCATAAACCGAACGCGATGCAACGCTTAAAACGTGAAAATGTTTATCCTGTAATGCTTTGTAAAAACAAGCAACGGCTGGCTGGCCGGGAAGCAACGTTTCCTATATGCTCTATCCGGGTGCGGCTATAGTTAGGATAGCTGTGGTTTAGCTACCTTTTCGTGAGGAAGCTCTAGATTCACATGCTGTTTCTACTGGCGAATGCGATAGTTGCCACTGCGTCAGGTGGTTCATTGGTTGTGTAATTGGCTTCTTGCAGTTTCTGTTGGTTTATGCTGTCTACGTTTAATATGGTGCGAAATTTATGGTTTTAACTTTCTCATGTTCTAATAATATCAAATTTGGTATGGTATGAAAACAAATGACGAAATTTTAGAGCTTGTTTTTATTACATGAGATAATTTTTCTGAGAAAATATTTTTTTTTATTTAAATAACACATTTTTTTTTTGTTAGCCATAGAGTTCAAGTTTAACTGAAACTTTACAGACAACAATTTGTTGACGATACTGCCATCAGATTGAGTTCAAGCAGTGGAAAAGTTACAGACTTGTAATGCAAAAAGCATGTTAATTCAGCATTTGATGAGCTATCCTACTTAGCAAAGTACTTAGTTTTTCTGCACTGAAGTGCCGGAAAGTGAAGAAGATAATTATTTTCCGTCACTCAGCATTCAACTGAAAATTTGGCCCTATCCAGAAAGCGTCCAACTAGAGGGTGACGATTCTCGAGATTTTCAATTTCCCGGGAATCGAGAGTTGTATTTTGCTATTTCCCGGGAATTCCCGGGACCCGGGAGTTTTTTTTAAACTATGCAATAGTGCCAATAACTTAACAGAATTGTAATATATTTGTTACTTTTCAACCAATTCAGTTACAATTGATTAAAACTTATTCAATGAAACGTTAATTTAGGTAGCCTCGTTTTAAAGTTCACAGAATGACCCAATCTCACCCCCAGACCCAATGTCACCCCTGATGACGTTTTTTTTGAATTCTGAAGCTTTTTGCATGAACTTGCTATTAGATTTTTAGAAATTTCAAATTAGCTAATATGTAATTTCCCAGTATCTTTATTTTTGCAATATGATAAATAACGACTCAAAACATCAATTTAAAATTGTTTTTCGTTCTTTGGTCAACTGTAAATATTAAATTAAGAAATATTTACCTGGAAAATATTAAATGAAGAAATATTAACAGTTATCCGGAAAACCAGAATTTTAACAATTGGCGGACCTATACTTTACAAAGAGTTGCAGAGTTATTTTTCCAAAATGTTATTTAATATTGAAGTTGGTGCAAAACCCAAAATAACTTAGTGACACCAAAAGGAAAATACCTTGATACAGCGAAATTAACATACTTAGAATAAAAAAAAACAAAATTATAAGGTTTGCTATGCTCGAGAGATGATAAGGAAATTGTACTTATCTTGAAAAGGCTTTTCCCTCATAGAAATAATAAATAGAAATAATGTTTAAAAAAAACTTGAGTTTTTCATTTCTGGGGTGTACCTGCTAAATAAGCTTTAAAGTAACTTTAGACTACACTCCATTATAGTAATTGGAAGTTTTGACGATTTAAAATTTACACTTTCTGGATAAGAAGATTATAACAGCATTGGTTTATTCGAACTTGAATATCGATAATTGAACACTCAATGTTCTGAACAATTTCGATTTTTTCAAATGTTTTTTCTGGTTAGTTTATATATTTTGGCTTTCATATTTATATCAATAAAATTTCCCGGGAGTCTCGACCAAATTTCCCGGGAATCGAGAGGTCCAAAAATGATCGATTTCCCGGGATTTTTTTCCCGGGAATTCCCGCTCGTCACCCTCTACGTCCAACCCAAAACCTCAAATTTGGGCAGAGAAAAAAAGATGAAACTCTCCCCCAGTGGCCAATTCAACTCAGCAATACGAACCCTCCAAAAAGCAAAAGTTGCTCAAGTGAAAAGGATATTTTCTCTGGTTTTTTCTGATGGATGTCGAAGAAAATTCTTCCGCAAGCCAAAACACTCTCCACTAAATAGACATCGGACAGCAGAGTGTTCTAGGAAGTCATTCTAATTGAGATTTATCGTGTTAAAACTGGAGTCGAAGAGAAGCGGACGAGCGTTTTGATTTAAATATTACCATTTTAAACGAATGTAGCCATCTATGTGAGGATCAGATTTCAAAACATTTGAAAAGAAACAGATTTAGGGTTGTATTTTAAGGTTTATTGATTCTCTTTTTTTATTTTTGGTTTCGGTTTTTTTTTTTTTTTTTTTTTTTTTTTTTTTTTTTTTTTTTAGGCAGCTTCGATGCAAAACATCCCGCCCGTGTGGATCAATCGGACCGCGCACTGGACCCACAATCCAGAGGTCGAAGGTTCGAATCCCGCGGCGGGCGCTCTAAAATTCTTTGTGTAAATATGGGTATTCGGCGCCGTCGCTCCGTGCCATACTTTCATACACTTAGGAGCCCAGGGCGGCGAAGTCCTTGTAGATAAAAAGGAAGACACTAGTGGTTGGTACTAGCAATGGTGGCCGACAGCTATAAAGTCAACTTCGTTTCGTTCGATGCAAAATAAGTTTTGCATCTTTTTATTTTATTATTTATTTATAAACACGCAGTAATCAAAATGAAAATCCAACTTGACCGGAATATCATGTTCTTATGGTTATAATTTCCCCACCGTCCAACGACCTGAAAGCCATGCGGGCTAACGCGCAGTCTTCTTCGTGTGTGCTTGGTTTGAATTTCAGAGGTTTGAAAAATATTTGTGTAAAGCAAAACTTTGCATTAAGTGTGTAATCAAAATAGTAGTTTATGCAACAAGTTGCAAAAAGAGGATTTTTTCTGCACGAGTCGGATAAATACGAAGAGTGCTGAAAAAATCATGTTTCGCAACGAGTTCCATACAACATTTTTTGCAATTCCGAAAAACACCCATTGAGTGAAATTTTAAGTCAAATTTTCATGTATTTTGTCAATAAATCGTTTAAAAAAAAATGTTGAAAAGTGTTACATTTCGAAACAAGTGCTGAAAAGTTCAACTTTTCAGCACCCATTTCAGTGCTGAAAAGTAGAATATTTCAGCATTTATTTTGAAAAGTGTTGCTATTCGATTCTGTTATTTTTGGTACAGAAAAGTAAGCTATTTCGTCGTTCAAGAATGACAGGAAAAGTAAGTTGTTTCACGACGTAATTGCAAAAATGTATTTTTGTTTCTTCCATCACGTGAATAATTTTACCTGCGATTTTTCGCTGTGTTTTTTTTTTTTTTTTTAATTGATACCGAATTGCGCACTTCACAGCGTTGCTGAGAATATTCACCTACCCAGGTTGGGTTAGGCTCGGTTGTGTACTGTTTTATTCTTTTTGGATACTTTGAACGTTGTGAGTACATATGCTTTCTATGCATTTCCCAGTGAGCTGGAGCTCTGTGAAGGGATTGCATTTAACCTATCTAATCTAATCTAATCTAATCTAACATAGTGTAATAGCGATACGCTTAGGCGTGAATGGAGGCCGTTGGGTGGCGATGTGGTGGCGTTGAGTGGCGATGTGGTGGGCGTTGGGTGGCGATGTGGCGGGCGTTGGGTGGCGATGTGGCGGGCGTTGGGTGGCGATGTGGCGGGCGTTGGGTGGCGATGTGGCGGGCGTTTGGCGGCGGTGTGGCGGGCGGAAACGGAAACGAGTGTAGTTGCCCTCACTATTCAGAGCTTTTTAAACTCAATATTTTATCAGAAACGTAACCTCACATTGCACCACTCCCTTAACATTTGCCCGCAGTGCAATAAATCACCTCTGCTAGAATAATGACAAAAGTTAGAAAGAGGCTCATGGCAGCTCGCAGTCCTCTGCTGAAGGCAACCGCCGATTGAGGCAGATTTTTCTTTCCTGCGGCACTTCTTCTCGTGGGTGCAATATAAGGGAAAAGTTTTTCCTCTCTCCACGACCACTAGCACCATCTAAGAAGGTGCCTTGCAACTCCACTTGGGGACACACGATTCGTTTGGCACCTGGTTGAGACACTTGGGAATGTTCTGCCCCGTACAATGCAATGAAAAGATAATTGTCCTCAACTATTTCCACCGTGCACTCGTGAGTGCCGATAACACTGCAGACAATAATTTATCTTACAAATTCCTACAGCTGAGCTCGCCCCCTCATCCCGGGGGGAAAAGTTCTCAATTTCCTCCTGTGGGAAATGTGATATCGGAATCAATTAGTAAATTTGCGCCGAGTTTCAGAAAGGACCGAATTTCCTGGGAATTCACTTTTTTCTCATTAACGCAAAACCCGAGCTGACGTGAAAGTTGAGTGGAGTGCCAAAATGCAAAAACCGTGTTGATTCGGAACGATGTGGTTTTGTGTTACTTGCTGCTCCGGAGATAATTATGTACTTCGAGAAAAAATGAAATCGCAACAAAGTGGAATTCCATTAGCGTTCATCCCAGAGGAGATACTTTATTAGGCAGGCTTTTTGTTCGGTTGATGATTGCCTGACAAAATGATATGCCTGAGTATTTTAATATAGTCGCTTCCAGACCCCAAGGAAAAGAATCAATCACCACAAAAAAAAATTGGTTATAACAGAACAATGCAAGCTTTTTCCTTAAGCACTCTTTTTTATTTTTTTTATTGATGGTCATTTATGACGTACTTTATACAATATACTATCGAAAAAATCTCTGATATGAAACAAAAGAATTGATTTTGTAACATTTTGCAGAAAAAAAAATGTTCTTAAAAAAAGTTTGCACCTATTCCATCCACTGGCAAGCTCTTTCTTCCTAGGGTGTGACGATAAGTCAAACAAAAAGCAAAAACATTGCCAAGCCAACTTCCTTGCTTCCAGCACGGTCGGGGTCGAAACTAAAACAAACGAATGGTTTCGAACATTAGCACTCCACCGGTGAACGGGTGGGTTCCCCCCCAAAAACAACTTTCGCCGACCACTTGGTAAATTGTCCCACAAGTTTTAATTTGGTTTTGTTTGTATTGCTGCTGCCATGTTTCGTGTTTTGCCCGGGAGGAAACATTTTCCCGGAGTTGGGACCCTTCGGTACATCACGTCGAACAACGGTGCGCCTGTGATGGGGGCGGTCTAATGGAAGACAGCTGCAAGGCCATGTCAAAGATCTCCTAAATAAACAGTGGTGGGGTTTTGTCATTTTAAGAATTTATTCCATCCTCGCAATGAAAGTAAATTCTGGACAGGGTCCACGGTATATTTTTTCGAGACCTTAAAGATAAAAAAAAATCGGTATGTCTGATATTTGGCACCGTGAAAGAAGGGCTCTTTCCCGAATTTTTGAGGGGTATGCGGGGTCTGGAGCAACTTTTTTTAAGATTATTTTTCGATTCTATGGGATATTTGTTCAAAAAAGTCACAGAAAATCGGTGCATTCATGTTGATATAACTTAAATTTCTTATGAATATACCTTGGGGACTCTAACCAAATATATTTGACCAGTATTAACCAATATTACCAATACCTCAAAAAAAATCGAACCAAATTTACCATATTTCTAGCTTTCTTTGAAATTACCCCAAAATCCAAGATGGAAACCCCGATACGACTTAAAATAAATCTTTTCTTTGTACATTTTTTTTGAAAATACAGCAACACATTGTCCAGATACGAATTTGACAAAAGGAAAGGTTTAAGGTTTGTTTTTGGAAAAACGCTATTCTCAGAAATCTTAAAAAATTCGTGCACTGCGAGGATTCGTCCCAGGAAAAAAATCCTATTACTCATTATCCTATTATCCTATTCGAGAGTTCTTTTTCTGAAATACATGAGCGATGTCTGTATCCGCTCTTAAAAATTTGTGTCTTCCATCATTGGAAAACCGCTCGTAAAACCCACAATTTTTATATTTCAGATTTGTAGCCGTGGGGTCTGAGACGAACATTTTATTTTTCGATTCACAATTTTCGACCAGTAAATGTGGTCATACACACCAAGAAAAAATCGTGTAATTTTCCGTCAAATTAGATGCACATAACTGGAGCATCAAATAAGATGTAAAATTACGTCAAATTTAAAATTACACGATCCGAACCTCCAATTGAGGTCGTGTAAAATTACACTTAACGTGTTTTTGGTGGGCGATATTCTTATTGGAATTGTTCGATTCTGATAAGACAAACAAACACATGTAAAGCACGACCGAAATTGATGTTTTTATTCGACATTTTTATTATTAAATAAACTTTTTTTTTATTCACAGCCACAACTGTTTTTTTTTGTTTAAAATCACTCTGCAATATTATTGCGTCCATTCACTAGATGTTGTTGGTCGCCCTGTTGAAAGAGATCCGCGGTTCAAGGGAATCTGCTTCAAACTTATCAACTTCGCCACACCGCTACTTTCACTATTTAAACTTCCACTTTTACGGGACGCTGATTCTTGCGACCGAAACATTGGCCCACTTTAAAAACTGCAAATCCACGGCGCCCAGAACTGGGTTCCTGGTCAACCATCTTTCTGGAACAGGTCCGTAAGAAAGTAAACAATGCATCATCTGTAATGAGAAGCAGAGTAAATTTAAGTTTAATCGATCTGATTCTTACAGAAATATAGTATATTTACCATTGCTTACTGCTTACAAATGTTTTCGTTGGTCATTTAACGCAAATTCCGTCAAAATATCGTCAATAATTGAGAGGTAAATCTCCAGTCACAGCAACTTCTATGATTTTCAATATGGCTGTCACTTTTTTGCACAACTCACTCGGCAAGCGTGGGACGAAAAAAGAGCGTGATATTCTGTTTAATCTGATGTAAGATTACATCTTAAAACACGCTCCGGTTATGTGCATCAAATTTAATGTAATATTGGGTTAAAATTTACGCAATATTAGATTTTGCAAAACATAATGATTTATGAAGGCAAGACAAAGCAAATTTAGCCTTATTACGACATAATAAACATAATTTTACATCAAATTCTCAATTACATGAACAAATATTACATCACATTAGCGATTCCAGTAAATGTAATATTCCAAATTTTTTAGTGTGTAGCCATTTTTAGAGGTATTTTTTGGACTATTTTACAGATAACACTATCAAGTTAAAAGAATTAAGTTTCAAACAAAAGCCATTCGAAAACATGCGCCATAAACAGTTTGGGCCAAAAATTTGAAGCTTTTCCAAAATTTATTTCCAGAGATATATCCATATTAGTGTTTTACGTCTTATTTTTAACCCTATTTTTTCCTATTAAATTTTTGGTTTTATACAGAATCATATACTGAACATCAAATTTGAAGTCCCGGCTCGTTCTCGCTCGAAAGATTGACAATTCGTCAAGTCGAAGCATAAACGCCAGCACATTTACGCTTGCGCGTTATACGCTGCGCGTGAAAGTGTTCTTTCTGGCTTCTTATAATAGATCGACAAAGTGCAATATCGATACATATTTTTTTAATTTAATCATAGACTAACATTAAAGACTGAGTACCCTTTATTTTTTTCTAATAATGTTAATCCAATATGTTTTTTCAAATCAAATATAATTATCTTGCGACGCATCATGAACCTCTGAAATTTAAAAAAATGGCTTTGGAGGTTTAGCCTAAAAAGATTCGAAGCTTTAGGTCAAATTCTCACTGGGTGGTATCATTATGTTTCTGAAAAATTAATTGCACCAATATATTTGTCGGAGTTTCATCATTTTGTAAGAAAGGCTCTATTTCAACTCTGGTTATATTAAATCGGGTTTTTAAATCCGTTTTCAGGTCATTAAAATATACATTTTCAACTATTAACAAAATAAATTTGAAGACATTTGGATGCAGCATTGCCGAGATACAGCTATTTGAAGTTAGCATTTTCAAAAAACGGGTGCTGAACACTGCCGTGACCAAATCGGCTCAAAATTTTCGAGAAGACTCGTTGAACCAGTTCCGTGTGCATGACGCTGATTTTCAAAAAAAATATTTTTAAAAAAGATAAAAATAACTTTATGTTTTTCTTATAAAAACTCTAAAGTTTTTGATTTTTTTATTTTTTAAAAATGCAAAATCTCAAAATCGGGCTCCAGCATGTACATGACATCTTGCGAGCCTTCACCCCAAATTTCAGCCAATTTGGTCTATCCCATCTCGAGATATGGTGGCACCCGTAAATCAACTCGGGTGTTCAAAGAAAAACGCTCGCAAACTTTGACAGTTCGCTTTGCGCATGGCAAAATTTTCAGTTTAAATCGTCTGTAACTTACTTTAATCATTAAATATCTCCATGAAACTGAAAATCATCTTTTAAGTTGATTTAATAAATTTTCTGTAATATGAAATTTTATGATTTTCTACATGTATGTAACCCCTTAAATTAATAAGCTATTTATTACCCAATAGGCTCCGAAAAACATTTTTTTAATCCACTGCCACATTTAACCATTACATTTTAAAACAGTTTAGAATCAATCACATTGTAGTGAACAGTTTTCTGAACAAATTCCATAAAAAGTATCAGTTTTGGTTCAATATAAGCAGAGATATGCCCAATTTCCTAAAAAAAAAGTGACTTTCTCCAGAATTTCTTGATTTAATTCTCTTTAACATGATGAACACTGCCTACTCTGATAATTTTTATGATGATAGTATTTTATTGAAACATAAAAATCATTACAAGTTTTGACGAAATTCATAAAAATTATTCTATAACATTCATTCAAAAACTCAGTAGGCAGCGCCCATCATGTGAAAGGGGATTAAATTAAGAAATTTAGGAGAAAGTCACTATTTATTTTAGGAAATTGGACATAACTCTGCTTATATTGAGCCAAAAGTGATGCTTTTTTATGGAATTTGTTCAGAAAACTGTTCTCTACAATGTGATTGATGCCAAAATGTTTTTAAATGTTATGGTGAATTGTGGCAGAGGATTAAAAAAATATTTTTCGGAATCTATTGGGGAATAAACAGTTTATTTATTAAATGATCCATGTTTTGCATTGTAAGCTCAAATTTGTATCCGGGCAATGTGTTGCTGAATTTTCATAACAAATTGTACAAAAAAAAAAGATTTATTTTCGGTCATATCGGGGTTTCCAGCTTGGATTTTGGATTTCATAGAAAGCTTATAATTTATTTTGGCTAGATTTGTTCTAGTGGAGGTCAAATTTTGGTCAAATATAGTTGGTTAGAGTTCTCAAAACGTATTCATAAGAAATTTGAGTGATATCAACATGAATGCACCGATTTTCTGTGACTTTTTGAACAAATGTCCCATAAAATCGCAAAATAATCTTCAAAAAAAAATTTCTCTAGACCCCCGACGAAATGTTTCGGTATACCCCGCAAAATGTCGGGAAAGAGCCCTTCTTTCGCAGTGCCAAATATCAAACATTCCGAATTTTTTATCATTAGTTTGTTCTACAAAACACACCGTGGGTCCTTTTTATTAAATGATGATGAATTTAAAGATAAATAATGTTTACCTGAAAAAAAAAAATACTGAAGCATATTATACGAACCGAGCTGAAAAAAATATTTTCACACGCTTCATTAAATAAGCTTAATGGGTATTTCTCCGCCAACTCTTCGATTTGCGTGAAACTTTGTCCTAAAAAATACAACTGATCGGAAAGTTGCCAAACTAGCATCTTAACTTTATTATACGGTGTTTTTAATCGCGCACAATCAATTTCCGAGGAAATTTTATGTAAAAAACGAATTTTTGTTCAGCCTTCTTTTGCGTTACCACTGGACCGAGCCACGTAGCCCAGTGGTAACGCTTCCGCCTTGCAAGCGGTAGATCGGGGTTCAAATCCCGGCTCGGACCAACACAACTGGTGATCTTTTCCCTTCTGGAATCGATTGCTTAGTAAAGGGAAGGTAGTGTATCGTCACAAACTGGACCTTATCAAGACACCTTAGGAAGACAACCTATGGAATGTTAACATTAACCCAAACATGTTAACATTAAGTTGATTAATGAACTGTCACTGAATCCGCTTTGTAAATGCCGGCCCCGATACTCTTCATGGGTGTTCCCCTCAGGAACAGGGAAAGATTTACTTTTACTTACTTCTTTTGCGTGGCAGGCTTATTTTGCGATTCGTACCCTTTTTCGCCCACTTTACAGTGGGTCTTAAATATAAGGTAGAAATGGGTTGACACCCTGTAGATGTGCCACCCAGTCTTCCAACCATGTCAAAATTTCTTGAAATAAGTAGCTTAACAACATTTCCTAAGACACCAACGCTTTAAAAGGTCACCAGTAGAAGTTAGGGCTTGGTTGACACCCTGTAGGTGTGTCACTCTGCATGTCAATCATTTTAAATAAAAACCACATTCATATAGAACAACTTTTCCTAAGACACCATTTTGCTAGGTTGCTTCCTTATTACGTTTAAAATTAAGATTTCGAAATATCTACCGAAGTACTGGCAGTGTTGGCAAGCTATATAATTTTCAGCAATTATTTTGAAATGCCTCATTTCAAAACTCTGTATCTTTTTCCAGAAGCAAGGTAGGACCATACTTTCTTCGGGAAAGTTTTAGAGGACATTCAGGACTATACTTCTACTGTGTTAGTTAGTTAGTGAAAAATGAAAATTATAAAAATCAAAATTTAATAAAGAAGGTTTTCCCATACAAATTTGAATTGCTTTGCGGAAAGTCAGTTCAAATCAAATCACTCCCAAATTTTTGGGGGATGTTTGGGGGCCCAAATGGAACTGGAAATTGTCTGTTCTGTAAAATCGATCATGTCGAGCCACCCTAATGGGCAACCACTAAAACTTGTATGGAACCTTGTATGGATGAACCAAGGATACACAATGGCTTCTTTGATCTTAGCGGAGGGCTCAACATTCTTTAAGCCAAATCATTAAATACATACCGTCATCAGGGGTGAAATTAGGTCTGGGGGTGAGATTGGGTCATACAAAAATGCTTAAATTTGTATGACCCAATCTCACCCCCCAGACCCAATGTCACCCCTGACGACGGTACGTTAAGATGTCAAATAGGTTGATTTTTGGGAGAACTGTTCACATTTATTCAATTTTCAATTCGGTTTTATTGGTGAATAATCAAGATACAATAAGTTTTTTTGAGGTACATAACAGAGTTTTGGAGTTCCTTTCAGCTGTGTGTTACATCAAATCCATTTTGAAACATTTATTACTTGTAAATAAAGGTGTCACCAAGAGTATGAAAAAATAAGAAAAAAATTACTAAAATTGCAAGATTGTTCACATTTAATTTGAGCATGAGCATGAGCATGAGCATGGTTGACTGCCAATGAGCTGCTACTCCGTTATTGACAGATCAGCTGAAGTTAATCAATGAATCAAAAATGATCAGTGGGAGCCAACCATCCGTTCACTGTTTAACCTCTGAAGATCCCGACTTTATTAGTCAATACCGGCGCCCTCCCAAGAAGCCTGCAGTTCAACGAAAGGGAGGAATGTTAGTCCGATAGTTGAAGTTGCAGACTCATCAAGCACATAGTTTTTCGCTATATACTTGTTGATACCGCTTGGGACCGTTGAATCCACAGCATCTCCTTCAAGCATCACGTGATTATTATTTTTTGGGTTAGTAGGATAAGGTATTGGCTTTTCGATGCCTCTCGAGCTACGATGCTATGGGGAGGACTTTCATAACAGACCCGTCGGCGAGCCTTCCGAGCAACGGTGCTATGGGAAGGTCTTTCTGGTTAGCACACAAAATCACTCACACACAATTATTTCACTCCACTATTAATTAATCCAAAATGTCAGTGCGTCTTTCGATCATTATATAGAAATGGCTTTTTCACCATAAAAAATAAAACCTTATTCGAAAAAAAATACACAATTTACCCGACGCCGTGCCTTCCGATCAACGATGATATGGGAAGGGCTTTGAAAATCACAAAACAATTAATTAAGATCACAAAAAAAAAATCACAAAAAACACCAATTACTCAACGAAAATTACGCTCAAGACACAAATAATTCAGTAAGTCATGCTATTATTCGATTACCACAATCACTCACCCCATACGAATAGCGACACAAAAGCACACAAAAAAAATTAACCTGCATAATCACGACTTCGCGTCCCCACTTCCAGCGCACCAATCTGCAAGATTGTTCACATTTAATTTGTGCAAAATCTGAAAAAATAATGCTTTATTTAAAGGGAAAGTATTACCTAGTCAGTAAACACAAATCTAAATATTAATAAATGAAATAGTCTTTTGGAATAGAACAGTTTTAAACAGTGTATCACTAATCAGAAAAAACAACCATAATCTATTGCATGAAAGAAAATGCAACACACTCACACACGGATAGGGATAGGGACAAACTCACAAGTGCGGGAAGTTAGTTAACAAGTATCAGTCAGACAGTATGACATTGTATGCAAGTTCCCCGGGGATTCTGTGCATTTAGATTCCACACTTGCGATTCAAAGGTCAGAGACAACATGTTTCAAGAAGCATCCTTAACCAAGCTAAATCCGGCTGTCAGTGGTTACAGAATAAAGCTAGAGATTTCGAGTTGAATGTTGAAACGTCTTTTGCGAATGTTGGAACGGTACTCCGCCATAATTTGTTCAATGTTATTAAATTAGACTCCCGGCTGGAACATTTCCGCCATCGCCATCGTTCCTTTTCGGCGTCATTTCCGCACAACTCGTGGATAATGGGAGATCCTGGCTGGATGTTGGTAACCGCTAAACGATGTATGAGATAGCTCTTGCGGTGGCGTAGCGAGTTTAATGATTCAGAAAACCATTACCCTTCGCTGCGTGGTGGTCAAGCAATGGGATTGCCTAGGACTTTTTCAAATAAAAATCATATTTGATGAGCGAAATAATCCACATGTTTGCAAATTTGAAAGCTCTGTATACTTGCTCAGAAGCAAATAAATTTCAAAGTCAAAGTCGGGTTGGGATCGTTATTTATTGCTATGATTGCGTTTCGATTTGTTGCCACAACTTTTTCGCACACATACACGCACACACACAACTGGCAAGATTTATCTCGTACGTTAAGCCGTTCGGAAAGGTACAGAAAGATAGGATGAATGGATATGGGGGTGGTTGCTAATGGTCGTTTCAGCACTGACTTCTAAAACAGAAGGGGGTGATGCATGTTCGATTGCTTAGAGCAAACGAAGAAGTAACTTTCAAGGGAGCTTATTAGTAATTGATTTGAGGTTAGGTTAGATTAGACGACAAAAAAAAAGTAGAGTAACTTTAATTTTCGACCACAAGGAGTGAGAAATTTAATTTAAATAATAAAAATCTCCACTGGAAAACAGCACAAGTAGCTGCATTGAAAACATATTTCAGGATAAGAGCTCAACTATAAACGGAAAATATAACCGCACTAACAAACAAACACTTCCGGACCCGGGTCTGTATTATGCTTATGCTGGCAGGAGCTACTACAAGCACAGAATCTACCAGCCAGCATCCTTCCTTCCGCTTATGATGCGGCTTCCTTCGAAGTGTTTACGCTGGATGGACTTGTTTATTATGTTATATTTTGTACTTTGGACCAACTTCCGCAACTCAAAATGCTTTGGCTCTGTTAGCTTACCAAAGCACATGCAAATATAAGAACTCAAGAACGAAAAGGCTAAAGATAATTGTAGTGAATGTACAAAGAGGCATTCGACATGCTTTTAATCAAACATCATGGAAGAAGACTATTGCAGTATTAAAGTCTTTAATAATTATGGAAAAGAACGTATCAGTTAAACATTGCAGAGTTGAAAAATTATGAAACATTAAGCTCAATGTTAACCACCCAGTCATAACTTACATTTATAAAAGAAACTTTACCTTTTAGGTTATTTATGTTCTTTTTTTCAGGAATATAGATCTGTTTGACACTGGGATAAATCTAAATTGAGGAATGTTTAACAGACTTACACTAAACAGACTTCAAAACTTTATCGCAATCTAGTATCTTAAATCCATTTTCATCTTCTTAGCTAAACTTGCAATTTTCAACAGTTATTCCATAACCTCAGGCCCAGTTTCAGCACTTCCTCCTCACCCCTAATGTCAATATTCAGCACTCGCGATGTCACTTTTAAAAAAATGCTCAGCTGATGTTGAAGAACATCGACGCGCCTCATTCAACTTTCACAAAGTCCATTATAACTTTTACGTATGCACGCGCTCGGTTCGAAGCTTTTCGGAACACATGACTTTTTGGCTTCAAAATATGTCTCCTAGGCGGTTCGTTGCCGCTGTTTTGTTTGACTGCGACATCTACGTGAAACATGAACGATGCAAACAAGAGCTTTGTCGACGTTTTTTTTTTGTCTTAGTCGTGTTTAGAGGAAAGGCAAAGTTTTTTTTCTCCATGACGAAGATGTATTGTACCCCTGCAGGAAAAATACATGTTTTTGAGTTTTTAAACCGCTTGGAAAATTTTAACGGATTTGAGCAAAAATTGTTATTTCAAATTCATAACATAACGGTGTACCTAGAAAAAATATATGGATTTGTTAATAAACAATTTTGTGGTCCTTAGAATGAGAAAAATATATTTTGCTGACAAAAGTTATGATAATTTCAATTTCATATTTTGCTGTCCTTTTATTTAAAATTTGAATCGAAATTTTACTCTCTTTCGCCATTTTTGGATTGTTTGGATTTTCAAAATAACTTTTTTTTTATGAAACAAATGGTATTGTTAGGTCTTCTTTAAATTATACTAAACAAATAACCTACTTAACATACTTCCCACTAAGCCGTTGATTGTGAGAGTGGTGAGATTGTTAGGTTCACACTTCACAAATCAAACTTCACGTTCCATAAACTTAACGATTACACCTCAAATCACCTGCTTCATTTAAAACAAGAAAAACTCGTTTTAATTAAAAAGAACTCAAATCACTAGTGCTACCGCTCAATGAGTTTATAATTGGAATCCTTCCTGACATTCTCGTAGCTTCTCTTGTTCATAGTTAAGTCGGTCTGTGGGTCGGTAGTGTAACTTTTTACGCACTCACCAATTAGTACTGTTCTTTTAATCAGTGATTTTCTCTGATCCTTTCGGTTGCCGAGTTTAGTGTGACTCTGTGTGACTTTCTAGCAGCAGTCACGTCTCTTGCAGCCCACAACACGGTGCTTCGTGTCTGTTTACGTACCCTCGAACTAATTAATAAAGTTTATGATTCTGACGTTGCACGTTTAATTGATTCTGCGTAGCAGATTGTGAAGTCAAAGGTGGCGATGTCAAGCAATAGCGGAAGAACTGAACTTTTCAGTTTGCGAAAATATCTTGACAATTTTAAACAAATCATGTATTGATCCAAATTGATTGCACCATAAAAAAACCTTACTAAGCAATTTAAAAGCCAGGTATTCCTAAAAAAATGTCCTTACCCAAAAGGTTTCACAACTATCGCATTTTCCTACTCAACGGTGGCAAAGAACGGAACAGCAGGTCCTGAATCAGCAATAATCTCAATCTTTCCTTTAAGGTTATTTTCACAGCAGCACCACCACACCATTAGACAGCGCTCTTGGGCTTAAGATATTTTGGTGTCATCCCAGTTTCTTCTACTATCCAACCTTCTCCGTGGCGAAAAGTTGAAAAGCCTATCCCAAAGCTCACTGCACGTACGCGGAATATCTAACCCAACCGACTGCGAAGACGACGACGACGACGCCAAAGATTGGCAGCAAAGGACATAACTATCAAGGATTATTGTCCTCCCATTTCAGCTGATTATCTTATCAAAATCTCCACCTTTTACTGGTTTCGTGGGTGGAAATTAACGACCAAATTAAGTGGATCACGACTTGCGGGTCGTAAATACGAATGCTGCTCGGGAATGTCTTAAAAAAGGGAAGAAACGGAAATTGTGCGCATTTCCTAGAGGGAGAAATTTCATTTTCGTTTATTTGCTCTATTTAAGGTCGATGACTAAAAATAAATCCACTAAATCCTTAATATCTGTTACAGTTGCAAATACACTTTCATCCCTTAACGGAGCCCTTCAAGCTATGCATCAACAGAATGTTAAATGAGTAATAAACATTCCACCTACCGAGTGGCATCAACGGCTTGATTAGGGTGCAGACAGGTATGCATTTGTGTTCTAACTCCCCATTCAATGCATTACAGGCGTCATCGAACAAAGCGTCGGCATTCAGAAGGCCTGAAATGTGCAGCTTCCAGTGTGGCATCCTTTACGCAGAGTAACAAACACATACAATCCACTGAAGGACAGTGCAATGTCCAGACGCATTCATCATTTGCATCGAGAGACAAGGTTATACTACATATGCACCCAGCCATCGAACCGCTAACGAACCGAAAGCAACCGAAGAATCGGCGAAGATACGTTGGGTTTGATTTGAAAACTGTAGAGTGAAAATGGAGGCCAATTGGGTCCTAAAATTAAGCTTAAATTTGTGATATTATTGTTCACAACGATAAAGCTTATTTTTCAGAGTACAGTGACCCTTTGAACGACCGCAATGGATTTGAAATGAATTTTTAATTCAATTTTTAAAACTTAACTTCACGGCCCTTCTTGACAGAAAAGGTCCTACTTGACAGCTCACTCCAAGGGGACCATAGTTGATCCATCGAAAAAATGTTGTCTTGTCATTTTTTTTTTTTTGCATTGAAATGAAAAATAGTGGTCAGAAATGGGTTTTAATCGTGTTTTTTACCGTTGTACATAAAAATTGACACCGGGCTTTAGTACCCTATTGTCGTGGTTGCGATTTCTTGAAGCACCGCTTTGGTAGTTGTCTCTTGTTAACACTCAAACGCTCGGGTAGTCATTTGACCCCTACTTTTGACAAAGAACTTTGTCCTAAGGTTTCTATACGTGGTGTCAATCCAAAATTTTCGCGAAGCGAAAACGTTACGTGACGAATTCCCCTCTCGGCAAATTTCCCCTCTTTTTGGTGCACGCTGGTTGGATGAGCGAACGTTTCCCAATCAGTCAATCGAGAGACGTGAGATTGATGTATCTAAAATCACCCCCACTCCACCTCATAATTTTCGGATCGTCGACGAGCCATCAAAACTCGGCTCGGTCAGTCCCGAGCCGGACGAGAACACATCAGAAGCAGATGGCCTGGTGGCCCGGTAGCAGACGGCCTGGAGGTCCGGGAGCAGATGGCTTGGAGGCAAGGACCAACTAAGACATGGCAGTCGCGGGAGTCGATCATTGGAACTGGCCACCACCTGAACTGGAGTGGCCGGAGGCCCCACGGATGTTCCGATGGGGGGACATTTGCCGGACCGTAAGAGTTGGGGCAATATGGGTATCAAACTTTATGGTTTTTGATACTGGACATGAAATTTGACATTTCGGCAGTAGTGGTCACAATCCGGAGTGGCCGGAGGTCCCGCGGATGTTCCGATGGGGGGACATTTGCCGGACCGTAAGAGTTGGGGCAATATGGGTATCAAACTTTATGGTTTTTGATACTGGACATGAAATTTGACATTTCGGCAATAGTGGTCTCAATCTGGAGAGGCCGGAGGCCCCGCGGATGTTCCGATGGGGGGACATTTGCCGAACAGTAAGAGTTGGGGCAATATGGGTATCAAACTTTATGGTTTTTGATACTGGACATGAAATTTGACATTTCGGCAATAGTGGTCTCAATCTGGAGAGGCCGGAGGCCCCGCGGATGTTCCGATGGGGGGACATTTGCCGGACCGTAAGAGTTGGGGCAATATGGGTATCAAACTTTATGGTTTTTGATACTGGACATGAAATTTGACATTTCGGCAGTAGTGGTCACAATCCGGAGTGGCCGGAGGCCCCGCGGATGTTCCGATGGGGGGACATTTGCCGGACCGTAAGAGTTGGGGCAATATGGGTATCAAACTTTATGGTTTTTGATACTGGACATGAAATTTGACATTTCGGCAATAGTGGCCACAATCTGGAGTGACCGGAGGCCCCGCGGATGTTCCGATGGGAGGACATTTGCCGGACCGTAAGAGTTGGGGCAATATGGGTATCAAACTTTATGGTTTTTGATACTGGACATGAAATTTGACATTTCGGCAATAGTGGCCAGAATCTGAAGTGGCCGGAGGCCCCGCGGATGTTCCGATGGGGGGACATTTGCCGGACCGTAAGAATTGGGGCAATATGGGTATCAAACTTTATGGTTTTTGATACTGGACATGAAATTTGACATTTCGGCAGTAGTGGCCACAATCTGGAGTGACCGGAGGCCCCGCGGATGTTCCGATGGGGGGACATTTGCCGGACCGTAAGAATTGGGGCAATATGGGTATCAAACTTTATGGTTTTTGATACTGGACATGAAATTTGACATTTCGGCAGTAGTGGCCACAATCTGGAGTGACCGGAGGCCCCGCGGATGTTCCGATGGGGGGACATTTGCCGGACCGTAAGAATTGGGGCAATATGGGTATCAAACTTTATGGTTTTTGATACTGGACATGAAATTTGACATTTCGGCAGTAGTGGTCACAATCCGGAGTGGCCGGAGGCCCCGCGGATGTTCCGATGGGGGGACATTTGCCGGACCGTAAGAGTTGGGGCAATATGGGTATCAAACTTTATGGTTTTTGATACTGGACATGAAATTTGACATTTCGGCAATAGTGGTCTCAATCTGGAGAGGCCGGAGGCCCCGCGGATGTTCCGATGGGGGGACATTTGCCGAACAGTAAGAGTTGGGGCAATATGGGTATCAAACTTTATGGTTTTTGATACTGGACATGAAATTTGACATTTCGGCAATAGTGGCCACAATCTGGAGTGGCCGGAGGCCCCGCGGATGTTCCGATGGGGGACATTTGCCGGACCGTAAGAATTGGGGCAATATGGGTATCAAACTTTATGGTTTTTGATACTGGACATGAAATTTGACATTACGGCAATAGTGGCCACAATCTGGAGTGGCCGGAGGCCCCGCGGATGTTCCGATGGGGGGACATTTGCCGGACCGTAAGAATTGGGGCAATATGGGTATCAAACTTTATGGTTTTTGATACTGGACATGAAATTTGACATTTCGGCAATAGTGGCCAGAATCTGAAGTGGCCGGAGGCCCCGCGGATGTTCCGATGGGGGGACATTTGCCGGACCGTAAGAATTGGGGCAATATGGGTATCAAACTTTATGGTTTTTGATACTGGACATGAAATTTGACATTTCGGCAGTAGTGGCCACAATCTGGAGTGACCGGAGGCCCCGCGGATGTTCCGATGGGGGGACATTTGCCGGACCGTAAGAATTGGGGCAATATGGGTATCAAACTTTATGGTTTTTGATACTGGACATGAAATTTGACATTTCGGCAGTAGTGGCCACAATCTGGAGTGACCGGAGGCCCCGCGGATGTTCCGATGGGGGGACATTTGCCGGACCGTAAGAATTGGGGCAATATGGGTATCAAACTTTATGGTTTTTGATACTGGACATGAAATTTGACATTTCGGCAGTAGTGGTCACAATCCGGAGTGGCCGGAGGCCCCGCGGATGTTCCGATGGGGGGACATTTGCCGGACCGTAAGAGTTGGGGCAATATGGGTATCAAACTTTATGGTTTTTGATACTGGACATGAAATTTGACATTTCGGCAATAGTGGTCTCAATCTGGAGAGGCCGGAGGCCCCGCGGATGTTCCGATGGGGGGACATTTGCCGAACAGTAAGAGTTGGGGCAATATGGGTATCAAACTTTATGGTTTTTGATACTGGACATGAAATTTGACATTTCGGCAATAGTGGCCACAATCTGGAGTGGCCGGAGGCCCCGCGGATGTTCCGATGGGGGACATTTGCCGGACCGTAAGAATTGGGGCAATATGGGTATCAAACTTTATGGTTTTTGATACTGGACATGAAATTTGACATTACGGCAATAGTGGCCACAATCTGGAGTGGCCGGAGGCCCCGCGGATGTTCCGATGGGGGACATTTGCCGGACCGTAAGAATTGGGGCAATATGGGTATCAAACTTTATGGTTTTTGATACTGGACATGAAATTTGACATTTCGGCAATAGTGGCCACAATCTGGAGTGGCCGGAGGCCCCGCGGATGTTCCGATGGGGGACATTTGCCGGACCGTAAGAATTGGGGCAATATGGGTATCAAACTTTATGGTTTTTGATACTGGACATGAAATTTGACATTTCGGCAATAGTGGCCACAATCTGGAGTGGCCGGAGGCCCCGCGGATGTTCCGATGGGGGGACATTTGCCGGACCGTAAGAATTGGGGCAATATGGGTATCAAACTTTATGGTTTTTGATACTGGACATGAAATTTGACATTACGGCAATAGTGGCCACAATCTGGAGTGGCCGGAGGCCCCGCGGATGTTCCGATGGGGGGACATTTGCCGGACCGTAAGAATTGGGGCAATATGGGTATCAAACTTTATGGTTTTTGATACTGGACATGAAATTTGACATTTCGGCAGTAGTGGCCACAATCTGGAGTGACCGGAGGCCCCGCGGATGTTCCGATGGGGGGACATTTGCCGGACCGTAAGAGTTGGGGCAATATGGGTATCAAACTTTATGGTTTTTGATACTGGACATGAAATTTGACATTTCGGCAATAGTGGTCTCAATCTGGAGAGGCCGGAGGCCCCGCGGATGTTCCGATGGGGGACATTTGCCGAACAGTAAGAGTTGGGGCAATATGGGTATCAAATTTTATGGTTTTTGATACTGGACATGAAATTTGACATTACGGCAATAGTGGCCACAATCTGGAGTGGCCGGAGGCCCCGCGGATGTTCCGATGGGGGGACATTTGCCGGACCGTAAGAATTGGGGCAATATGGGTATCAAACTTTATGGTTTTTGATACTGGACATGAAATTTGACATTTCGGCAGTAGTGGCCACAATCTGGAGTGACCGGAGGCCCCGCGGATGTTCCGATGGGGGGACATTTGCCGGACCGTAAGAGTTGGGGCAATATGGGTATCAAACTTTATGGTTTTTGATACTGGACATGAAATTTGACATTTCGGCAATAGTGGCCACAATCTGGAGTGGCCGGAGGCCCCACGGATGTTCCGATGGGGGGACATTTGCCGGACCGTAAGAATTGGGGCAATATGGGTATCAAACTTTATGGTTTTTGATACTGGACATGAAATTTGACATTACGGCAATAGTGGCCACAATCTGGAGTGGCCGGAGGCCCCGCGGATGTTCCGATGGGGGGACATTTGCCGGACCGTAAGAATTGGGGCAATATGGGTATCAAACTTTATGGTTTTTGATACTGGACATGAAATTTGACATTTCGGCAGTAGTGGCCACAATCTGGAGTGACCGGAGGCCCCGCGGATGTTCCGATGGGGGGACATTTGCCGGACCGTAAGAGTTGGGGCAATATGGGTATCAAACTTTATGGTTTTTGATACTGGACATGAAATTTGACATTTCGGCAATAGTGGTCTCAATCTGGAGAGGCCGGAGGCCCCGCGGATGTTCCGATGGGGGACATTTGCCGAACAGTAAGAGTTGGGGCAATAAGGGTATCAAACTTTATGGTTTTTGATACTGGACATGAAATTTGACATTACGGCAATAGTGGCCACAATCTGGAGTGGCCGGAGGCCCCGCGGATGTTCCGATGGGGGGACATTTGCCGGACCGTAAGAATTGGGGCAATATGGGTATCAAACTTTATGGTTTTTGATACTGGACATGAAATTTGACATTTCGGCAGTAGTGGCCACAATCTGGAGTGACCGGAGGCCCCGCGGATGTTCCGATGGGGGGACATTTGCCGGACCGTAAGAATTGGGGCAATATGGGTATCAAACTTTATGGTTTTTGATACTGGACATGAAATTTGACATTTCGGCAATAGTGGCCACAATCTGGAGTGGCCAGAGGCCCCGGGGATGTTCCGATGGGGGGACATTTGCCGGACCGTAAGAATTGGGGCAATATGGGTATCAAACTTTATGGTTTTTGATACTGGACATGAAATTTAACATTAAGGCAATAGTGGCCAAATTCTGGAGTGGCCGGAGGCCCCGCGGATGTTCCGATGGGGGACATTTGCCGGACCGTAAGAATTGGGGCAATATGGGTATCAAACTTTATGGTTTTTGATACTGGACATGAAATTTGACATTTCGTTAATAGTGGCCACAATCTGGAGTGGCCGGAGGCCCCGCGGATGTTCCGATGGGGGACATTTGCGGGACCGTAAGAATTGGGGCAATATGGGTATCAAACTTTATGGTTTTTGATACTGGACATGCCATTTGACATTTCGGCAGTAGTGGCCACAATCTGGAGTGACCGGAGGCCCCGCGGATGTTCCGATGGGGGGACATTTGCCGGACCGTAAGAATTGGGGCAATATGGGTATCAAACTTTATGGTTTTTGATACTGGACATGAAATTTGACATTTCGGCAGTAGTGGCCACAATCTGGAGTGGCCGGAGGCCCCGCGGATGTTCCGATGGGGGGACATTTGCCGGACCGTAAGAATTGGGGCAATATGGGTATCAAACTTTATGGTTTTTGATACTGGACATGAAATTTGACATTTCGGCAGTAGTGGCCACAATCTGGAGTGACCGGAGGCCCCGCGGATGTTCCGATGGGGGGACATTTGCCGGACCGTAAGAGTTGGGGCAATATGGGTATCAAACTTTATGGTTTTTGATACTGGACATGAAATTTGACATTTCGGCAATAGTGGTCTCAATCTGGAGAGGCCGGAGGCCCCGCGGATGTTCCGATGGGGGACATTTGCCGAACAGTAAGAGTTGGGGCAATATGGGTATCAAACTTTATGGTTTTTGATACTGGACATGAAATTTGACATTTCGGCAGTAGTGGCCACAATCTGGAGTGACCGGAGGCCCCGCGGATGTTCCGATGGGGGGACATTTGCCGGACCGTAAGAATTGGGGCAATATGGGTATCAAAATTTATGGTTTTTGATACTGGACATGAAATTTGACATTACGGCAATAGTGGCCAAATTCTGGAGTGGCCGGAGGCCCCGCGGATGTTCCGATGGGGGACATTTGCCGGACCGTAAGAATTGGGGCAATATGGGTATCAAACTTTATGGTTTTTGATACTGGACATGAAATTTGACATTACGGCAATAGTGGCCAAATTCTGGAGTGGCCGGAGGCCCCGCGGATGTTCCGATGGGGGACATTTGCCGGACCGTAAGAATTGGGGCAATATGGGTATCAAACTTTATGGTTTTTGATACTGGACATGAAATTTGACATTACGGCAATAGTGGCCAAATTCTGGAGTGGCCGGAGGCCCCGCGGATGTTCCGATGGGGGACATTTGCCGGACCGTAAGAATTGGGGCAATATGGGTATCAAACTTTATGGTTTTTGATACTGGACATGAAATTTGACATTTCGGCAATAGTGGCCACAATCTGGAGTGGCCGGAGGCCCCGCGGATGTTCCGATGGGGGACATTTGCCGGACCGTAAAATTTGGGGCAATATGGGTATCAAACTTTTTGGTTTTTGATACTGGACATGAAATTTGACATTTCGGCAATAGTGGCCACAATCTGGAGTGGCCGGAGGCCCCGCGGATGTTCCGATGGGGGGACATTTGCCGGACCGTAAGAATTGGGGCAATATGGGTATCAAACTTTATGGTTTTTGATACTGGACATGAAATCTGACATTTCGGAAATAGTGGCCACAATCTGGAGTGGCCGGAGGCCCCGCGGATGTTCCGATGGGGGACATTTGCCGGACCGTAAGAATTGGGGCAATATGGGTATCAAACTTTATGGTTTTTGATACTGGACATGAAATTTGACATTTCGGCAATAGTGGCCACAATCTGGAGTGGCCAGAGGCCCCGCGGATGTTCCGATGGGTGGACATTTGCCGGACCGTAAGAATTGGGGCAATATGGGTATCAAACTTTATGGTTTTTTAAACTGGACATAACAAGTTGCATTTGGCCATTATCTGAAGTTAAGCAGTTAAAATAAATTGCTTATTAGGCAGGAAGTAATAAATAGATTACTGCGATGCACATTTTTTTGTGCCGCTGCGAAAATCTGTTTCTGGAAATTTAGAATAACTATCCCGTAATTAATTAGAGCCCTGTAAAGGGCAATTCTAATGTCTGCTGTTCAAATTTCCTTTACTGCCGCCGATTGCTTGCAACAGCCTTGCAAAAACATTCCCGCATCTTGGTTAACTTTCGAGTGGTGAAGAAAAGTCAATTGATTTCATCTCAATTTCTATTTAAGCTCCACTTGCAATTTCCGTCCCGTTAGTTCGATAGGACGTTAATTATAAGGGAATCATGGGGAAATTTAGAGCGGACATTCTAATCGAAAATTTCAACAATCATCTTGCAAAGTTCTTTGTCATACTGGTCATGTGTAACATAACCACCCTGCAACTTTTTTTTCTTAAAAATCTCATAACTTTTGATAAAATCGACCAAATTGGATGTTTCCGGTTGTAAAAGATCCATAATTTTTTTCCGACATTGTTCTATTGAAAAGATTTTGTTATTTTGACCAAATACCCATTTAGGAGGGCCGAGGTACCCCAACGGAATCCGGAATATCTCCGGTAAAAATGGACCATATTTGTCCCCCATCTGACAGTATAGACAAATCTGGATCTTTTGCAACCGGAAGCATCAAATTTGGTCGATTCTATCAAAAGTTATGAGATTTTTAAGAAAAAAAGTAGGGGTCAAATGACTACCCGAGCGTTTGAGTGTTAAGACAACATCATTTTTTTCTCCTTTTTTTTAAATCAATACCCATTGTATAACAAAAAACTTAATTCCCCATTTAAAATTTGTGATTTTTGAAATCTTTTTGATATGTTTTATGAGACAAAAAAAAACTCAATTTGTGTGCTATAGAGAAGTATGGATAAAAATGTAGCCGCTGACTTAAAAGTATTTTACAGGTTTTTGATAAAGTGCACCGTTTTTAAGATACACCCACTTACACTTTTTTCCAACTGAAAAATTCTCGTATTTTGATTTTTTTTAAATAGAGTCCATTCAACAAAGTATTTTGCTCGAAACGTTCAGAAAATTTCCAATAAAATTGTCTAAGAAACATTGAAGATTGGACCCCTGAACAGCAAAAAAAGAAAAAGAAACAAGAAAATTGAAGTTTTTTTATGTCGCATGCAAATTTTTCCACATTTTCTAGTGGCAATATCTTAGCAACTAGGGGAAATATACCCATTTTAAGCCTAATAAGCGGTCGTGTTTGAATGATGCAGGATAATCTGGAGTGTTCCTTGAAATTCACTAAAACCAAGTACACCAACGAGTAGAGCAACTTTTTGTGAACATTTCTGTTTATTTTCTCTTTTATCAAAAGTTATGCTATTCCTTTTACAAGCATTTAAAAAAATATTTCCCAAATGCATTCTAATCAGTCGAGTGCATTGGGCCACGCCCATTTTCCTATTTTCAGCTTAGTTCTTTTTTTCTTCCAGCGCTCTTTTGGGTCTGCTTAGTGCTGCCAAAATTGATGAAATTTTAAAGCGAATACTCACGAAAAGTAGCATGTATAGAGAAAGTTTCCTGGCATCACTGGCTCACTCCAACAGGTGCTGCTGGTGGTGTTTGTGGTCACCCTTTGTTCTTTATTTGCCTTCGCTTCTCGCTCGGTTTTCTTCAGCTTTCGATTGGAATGGGTCGTCAAAATTGAAACGTCAAAAGGCTTGGCGCGTTTGTTTTTTTGATGGCGCTTGCTAATTATTTACATGTCCAGGGATTATTTTTCTAGTGAGTGACTAACTAATGTGCAAAAGAACATGTTGCCGGTAGTTGGAA
Organism: Culex pipiens pallens; assembly: GCF_016801865.2. NCBI lineage: Eukaryota > Metazoa > Arthropoda > Insecta > Diptera > Culicidae > Culex > Culex pipiens. The sequence continues at coordinate 87,628,838 of NC_068937.1, read as the reverse complement.
GCAATTTTTGTATCTTAAGCGCTTTGAAATGGTTAGCGGAAGTGAAAAGATATTGATGGTGACTTTCGTTAAGCAGTTAACCTCTGATCTTGCGTGTGGATGTGTGTGTTACCAAAATGATGATAAATGGTCTCGCAAAATCGAAATTATGATCAAAAGTGCATTAAATTTGATCTTTTTTACCAGTAAGTGGCATACATTTGCGTGCTTACTCGAGGTTGTGCTGTTGCTGGTAATTTAAAAGCCTAAACAGTATTTTTGGAGCTTTAATCGAGCATCAAACTCTTCATATGACGAAGATAGGTGTATGATTAGAAAGGGTATATTTCCCCTAGTGGTTCAATTTCCAATGTTGAATTATGAAACACTTGTAAAATTTGGAGCCAAAACTATCGTTTTAAAAGGGCCTAACATTCAATATTACGCTCACTTGAAATTATAGTCTTAATTCCAAAATTTTAATATTTTTTTCGGGATGATCAGATTTTGTTCAGTTGAAATTTAACTTTAAGTGCCATTATATTGAATGCACTTTATCAAAAAATTGTGAAAAGTACTTTTCGACTGTAAGTTTGAAACTGAAGTCAAAAAATTGTTTTGACAAAAAAAAACATGCGAATTTTGGGAAATTGAATTTTTTAAATCGGCATTTTTTCCGTGTAGTTGTAGATAACTTTGCCAAAGACACCAAATCGAGCAGAAAATTCCTTCAAAAGCTACAGATTTTCGAATATTTTTTCAAGACTTGTATGGGTGGACCAATGACAGAAAATGGTTTCTTTGGTAAAAAACAAAAAAAAAATGGTTGAAATCGGCCGATTTCGTAGAGAGTTGCTCATATTTAGGAGGTAAAATGAATGATTTATTGCATACTTCGCACCAAATTTTTCGACAAAAGTGAACTTAAAGTGAATAGTGAATGGTGATGAAGGTCTCATTTTTTTAACATGCTGTATTAACTTAGTTCAAGCAAGTACGACATTGTTATGTTTAACTATGTATTAAAATCTTCTTTAGATATGCAAATACCAAGTTATTACAACTACTACTATTTTTATTTCCCTTCTGCTTTGCGACTTTCATGAGTAGAAACAATTTTAAACTTCAAGCCCCGGAAGAAAAGGCGGTATCTTGCACTATCGTGTCGAGTGAAAATTAATTAATTTTAATTTAATGCAATTTCCAGACTCGATAAGGATTATCCTTTACCTTGTAAAGATTGAGAAATTTGCTCAGGGGATTTAAAAGGTTCCTTGTTTTAGTATAAATCCTTCGTAGATTGCATGCCACCCTCAGCAATGTGTTGGTGAATAAGCAGCCAGCAAAGTCAGTCCAGAATGGATTCTATCAAACCCCTGGTTTAATTTAATACTATCAATGTGTAGATCAGGCAAGGTTTAGTCTCGGTGAGGGTACCGTGTTCATGTTTTACACACATACAGACACATTCTGAACAGCTTTTCAGTTTAACGCGCTTTCAGAGGGTGCTTTCTACTCGGCTCCTCCCATCCCATCGTAGGGCATAAGCCAGCTTTACACTCTGTGATGCACAGCACTGAGGAGGTTGTTTTCATTGCTTCCCGGCTGTGAAAGTTGCTTTCCACGTGTGTTGTTGTTTCTTATCAGCTTTGCGTCCTTTTGTTTGTCTTTACTCGTTTTAGCAGATCCGTATGACAGGTGAACTTCTTTGCCGTTGCGTTTTTGTATTAGTTTTGAAAAATCTGCCATCTACAGCTATGGAAATGAGAATGTTTGGAATAAGCATTTCAAAGAAATTTTTGTTTGGCACAACTCTAATAAATAAGATTTTTTTTTTTTGAACTTGCGTAAGTTGCACATAAACTATATCTGAAAATGCTAATTGCTTTTAGGGAAAGAGCTTACAGCTTTGATCATCAAACCCACTCATTATCGGTTACCTCGAAAGAGCTCTAGAGATTCAAATTTGCTCCTACTCATTCTTCGACGGTGTGGTTTTAATTCTTCCAGCGCAGGTTGATAAAATTTATATGGTTTACTCTTGTCTCTCGAGATCTATTTTAGCTCAATTTTCATCCATTATTAATGGGAGTACATTAAGCGAAATTGTGATTAAACAGCTCTCATAATCACTTAATTTATATTCAAATTGGTTTAATCATCAACAAGCTAAAAGCTTTCATGCTTACTATTTTGCCGATTTGTTCAAAGAAACTTGGTCTTGGGTTCAGAAGATAGAAAATGGCAATCAAAATTTGGATCTTAATTACTATTCATGAGAATACAACTACCACTGAAATTAAAAATATGTTTAAAATATAATTCTCTTATTCTCTATATGACAAAAGAGTCCATCTCAATTAAGGAAGTGTGGAGGTAATTGTAAGTTGATTGGTCAATTTTGTTATTCGATTTCTTTCTACAATAAAGAACTTTTATTGAACAGTGTACACAGTAAAAAATTGTGTAAATTTGGAAGGTATAATTTCGGAAGGTTGAATATTACCTCTTTTATGATGTAATTTTACCTCAATTTAGGCTGAAAAAGCGCCATTACACCAGAATAGTGGTAAAATTACACATTTTCAGAGGTACAATTACACATTTTTTTCTGAAAAAAAAGATGTACCCCTTCCCAGATGTTATATTACCATGATTTTTTTTTCTGCTTAGATATAATACATTTAAAAAAAGCATCTCGGCAGAAGTTTTTGATAGAAATTCTCGGCGAAAATATCTTCAGCATATCTTGTTTCAGAGCACGTGAGGTGATGCTAAGCAAAAGCATTTTCACCGTCGAATGAGTTACTAATTGGGAAAGTTACATCGTAAAAAGTTTAGCACGTGCTATGAAGTTATATCGTGCGTTTACACACTGGATTCCGAGATAACCCGTCATCAACGTCGGTAAGTTGTTCTTGGAAATAGAGATACACTATACTGCGGGATGGATTGGCCCGTAACGTGGAATAATCCCTTAACAAGCTGAAAATCGAATGAAGTTCTAGGCCTCAGCAATACAGCTGTCAATACGCTGGAATTTTTCCTGACTTCATTCTGCGTCGACTACTTTTTCGCAGAAATTGGCTTTGAACACACAGCATTCGAAGCAGCATCACAATTTTCAAAAGCCTCTTGAGCCTCCTCTGTGCTGATTGAGTCAATCGTTTCGATGAAAGCTAATATTAAGCTCACTGGAAAGACACTTGGGGTTCGTTCATAACGGGCGTAGTTTTTTTTGCACCACTTGTTTTTAGTATTTAATTTTTTTTGTTGGTAATTGATTCGTCGCAAAATCTCAATATTATTTTTCTTCAAAAAAAACCTCATTCGTGGTTGATCCTTCAAGGAAATATGCCAGTTAGAAAGATGTTCAATGGCAAAAGTGGGTAGGTGAGTTTGTCAAGTTTTTGCTCCTTCAGCCCCCACGTGTTTCTGCGCGACTTGTTGAAGGCCCCTCCTCGAACTCGATATACGAGATTTTGCGAGGATAAATCACGGTGGGTTGAACAAGGACACGGGGCGGCGGCGTATTTCTGGAAAGCTCGCACAAGAGGTTATTCTGCGAGAAAAATTGATGACAACGCATTATCGGGATGCTTACACGTGGCGCGTACAATTGTGTGGTGTGGTGGGAAGATCTTCTTCAGGTGCAGAAATTGGCTCAGCTTTCGATAATGTGCTGATTGAAGGGCTTTCCAAGTAGTATTCGATAAACTGGGGAGACAAATTGCACGAGTTCACTCGTGCGAAGGATTTTGGGTGAGAGAAGGTTCATGTTAGAAGCTTTTTGGAAGCAAATTTTGATATATTTGGAAAATTTCACTTGCAACCGATTTATTTCAGTACAGCTCAGCCCAAAACCTAATCAACGGGTATTGTCCTGCCCGAAGTTCAATGTGATTCACACGCGTTGAACGCTTCACTATTGTTGCCCGGAAGGAGATTGAATCCTGCAATTGAATGCACTTCTGCAGCCTCCGGGCCATTTGCCAGACAGCGTGATTGATAACGATGACACAGACGATGCTCATTCGTTCCATGCGTCTAAGTGTCATAAAAAGCATGTGCCAGTAGTTCCAGCTTGATTGAAATTCAGGTTTTCAGCATTCTGTAGTTGGCATGATTGGTAGAACATAATTTTGTTACACAAAATTTAAAATTGTTGACACTTTTGATTTTTCTTTGTTTGATGGTCGGTACAAATCACCAAATATTCTCTTGGATCTGGTACGTTTCGCCGAATGTCGTTTCGCCGACGGTCATTTCGCCGAATGTCGTTTCGCCGAATAGTACGTTTCGCCGAAAGTCATTTCGCCGAATGGACGTTTCGCCGAATTGAATAAAAAATAACTTTTTTGTATAATTTATGCTATAGGGACGTGGCGTTACATCGTGCTGCCACCTGGTTTTTTAAGTGCAAGGGGCAAGGGGAATGCAAAAACTAACAGATTTTTTCTAAATGTTATGCTAAAAATCAAAATAGCTGCTCATGTTTGAAAAAATGCAAAACCTCCCAAAAATTATAGAAATAATATGCTTAAAAAACTATTAATGCATAAACTCACCGAAATATTTGAAAAGTATGCCAAAAATATAGAATGCAAAAACTGACAGCAATTTTGCAAAATGTTGTGCTGAAAACCAAAAGAACTGCTCATGTTTGAAAGAATGCGAAAACTCCCAAAAATTATACAAATAATTTGCTTGAAAAACAAAGAATGCAAAAACAAACAGAAATAATCTAAATTATAAGCAGCCAATTAAAAGAACTGCTCATGTTTGAAAGAATGCAAAAACTCACAAAAGTTATAAAAATAATTTGCTTAAATAACAAAGAATGCAAAAACAAAAAGAAATATTCAAAATTATAAGCAGAAAATAAAAGAACTGTTCATGTTTGAAAGAATGCAAAAACTCTCATAAATAATTTAAAAAATATGCTCAGTAAACAAAGAATGCAAAAACTACCGGCATTTTTTCAAAATGTTATGCTGAAAATCAAAAGAACTGTTTTTGTTGGAAAGAATACAAAAACTTACAAAAATTATACAAATAATATGCTTAAAAAACAAAGAATGCAAAAACAAACAGAAATTTATCAAAATTATAAGCAGAAAATTAAAAGAATTGCTCATGGTTAACAGAACGCAAAAACTCACAGAAATAATTAAAATGATATATTAAAACAAGAATGCAAAAAACTAACAGAAATTAATGCAAAAACTCACAGAAATTATATGCTGAAATTAAATAACTGCTTAAGTTTGAAAGAATGCAAAAACTCGCAGATTTTTTTTCAGCTAAATTATTTTTTAAGCGATTGTTTATGCATATAATAATGCATAAACTTATAAAAATAACATATTAAGAAAGAAAAAAAAAATTTTTTAAAAGGTTGCAAAATCACCTTTTAGGGACATTATACTTTTTCAAAATATTTTAATACAATTTGTGTCCATTTTATATATTTATTATACGATTATTTGTCAATTCGGCGAAACGTCCCATTCGGCGAAACGTCCCATGCGGCGAAACGACATTCGGCGAAATGACCTTCGGCGAAATGACCGTCGGCGAAACGACATTCGGCGAAATGTCCCGCACCCATTCTCTTGAACAGAAATCAACTTAATCGTATTTACTTAAGCTGTGAAACGCATTCGTTACGCCACTCAACAACCAAAAAAGCACCGGTTTAATGACTGACTTGCCCCACACCACCCCTATTGACTCGGAAAGAGTGGCAAAGTCGCAAAAGCAACGTCACTTCCCTTACATTAATCCTATTTTCTTTTCCACAGTTCCAGCAAAGTGCATTTGGAAAATTTGTGCATTCCATATAAGCACGCGCCACTAAGTCCTGTGGAGCCACCATTTTGAGCAGCAGCAGCAGCAGCAGAGGATGGCCAGAAAGCACCACCATTTCAGATTCAATCTGATGCAAGCAGCTTAAAATGGCAGAGCCGGTGAAGTTGATGGGAAATGCTTTTAATAGATGCAAAATTCTGCTGGCAGCAGAGAGTGACTAAATTTGCATATATTAAAGCAAAAGAAAACCAAAAACGCATGTGAAAACAATCCATTTTATACGATTCTATGCTTCAGCGGATGCTTGTTAATTCCCACAGAATGAGCAATGTAATTAGACTGTTTTCGGCTAGTCTTGTTCCTTAATTTTTTTTTGTAAAGATGCAACTGTAAATTTGCATCTTCAGTCAATCTTGATGCCCACAGAATCTTTGAATTTGTGCATTCAAGTGGTAAGTTTCAGCATATGAGAATATCTGTTTTGGCATGTTTGAAGGAGCAATCGTGGCTCCAAACTATCATTTCATTGTGCAGCACTTTTTCACAGAAGTTTCAACAACTTTATGCAGAGATAAATGAAACTAGTAAGCAATTTAAACAACGTCCACGAAACCTATCAATTATGCCTATTCGCATCGCTGAATCTAAAGTAAGCTTTTGAGCATAGTTGAGTGCCACACGTGCTGCCACTTTGATAATGCGACCTCATCAATTTTTCCCGTGAAATTTCCGCCTTTTCTCAGGAATCAACCTCCATCAAATTGGCACACCCAACCAATGGAATGATTTATCACACCGTTATCTATATTGAGTTCAAGTGGCGCTCCTCCTAACCGAGCCAGCAATTCAACCACGACCAAAGAGATTTACTCGTCTTATGCTTTTCCAGTGCTCGAGAAAAACCACCTCCTCTTTTCCTTTTGGTTGCTTGGTAGAATGAGCTGTTTCAAGTAGATGTTCTAGCTTTCGACGAAGTGATTGACGCCCACCGCTGCTCTGAAGTACACGCGAAACGCAGGCTTGGTTGAAAAGTTACCACCAACGCAACTTATTGGCACCTCAGGCATATTTTGTAACGTAATGCGCAGAGATTTTATGTTAACATCACAATTATTTGTTTTTGGGATAACAAGTTTACACATGTATGAACACGAACACATATTTTTAAAATGAATCAGCAACCTGGCATGAAAGTGGAATTTTAGAGGTTTAATGAAATGTTGTTTAACAAAGAAGTCGTGATTATTCAGGTTAATTTTTGTGTGTGCTTTTGTGTCGCTGTTCGTATGGGGTGAGTGGTTGTGGTAATTGAATAATAGCATCATTGGTGCGCTGGAAGATTGGACGCGAAGTCGTGCTTATTCAGGTTATTTTTTTATGTGTGTTTTTGTATCGCTATTCGTATGGAGTGAGTGCATAATTTGTAAAGGTGGTGTAAAAAATATTCGAAGTGAAAAGTGATTTTTTTTGTGTGCCTTTGGTCGTGAATTGTGTGTATCTTAAAATTGTTCTGTGATTTTCAAAGCCCTTCCTATATCATCGTTGATCGGAAGGCACGGCGTCGGGTGGATTGTGTTTAAATTTGCCGAGGTTTTATTTATTTGCGGTGAAAAAGCCATTTCTATATAATGATCGAAAGACGCACTGACAATTAGGATCGTCGAGTTAATAGTGGAGCAAAATAACTGTGTGTGAGTGATTTTGTGTGCTAACCAGAAAGACCTTCCCATAGCACCGTTGCTCGGAAGGCTCGCCGACCGGTCTGTTATGAAAGTCCTCCCCATAGCGCCGTAGCTCGGGAGGCAGCGAAAAGCCAATACCTTATCCTACTAACCCAAAAAAATATTAATCACGTGATGCTTGGATTATTAATCACGAGATGCTGTGGATTCAACGGTCTCAAGCGGTATCAACAAGTATATACAGCAATTCCCCACGAAAACAGCATGATTCGAAAAAAAAGTTCTCCGATCGGGCTCAAATTTTTTCTGGGGGATCCTTGGCCGAAATAATTAGACCCGTATTTTTTTGTTTGGCCATTAGGGTGACCTACGCCGTGTTAGGGTGGTCCGAAAAATGGCAATTTTCGTCGATTTTCGCAAAAACCACTTTTTTCAAAAAATCATATCTCCGCGCCATTTCATCCGATTTTAGCTGTCTTAGACGCAAAAGAAAGGTGATTAGTTTGGCTATTTGGGAAAAATAGTAAGAAGTTTCGAAAATCTAGCTTAACCTTTTAAAAGGTCATATGAAAACTTAAAATGCTGTTTTGAAGGTCTCGGGACCAAAGAGCCTATGTCTGAAAATATTTTTATCGGATTCCTCGGAAAATTTCACATAACATATCAAAAAATGGTGAAGTTATGTTTTCGATACTCTGAGATACGATTTTTTGAAAATAAAAACTGGGTTTTTCGCCGCGCCACGCGCAAAAATTGGAAAATGACGAAAACGGGAAAAAATCGACATTTTTCACTAAAACTGCGATAACTTTAAAATTTCAGCGATGACCTATACATGTTAGGGTACTAAAATTTTCGTAATTAAAAGACGCAACTTTTGGTACCATAACATTTATAGGTCATCGCTGAAATTTTAAAGTTATCGCAATTTTAGTGAAAAAAGTCGATTTTTTCCCGTTTTCGTCGTTTTCTGATTTTTGCGCGTGGCGCGTCGAAAAACCCAGTTTTTATTTTCAAAAAATCGTATCTCGGAGTATCGAAAACATAACTTCACCATTTTTTGATATGTTATGTGAAATTTTCCGAGGAATCCGATAAAAATATTTTCAGACATAGGCTCTTTGGTCCCGAGACCTTCAAAACAGCATTTTAAGTTTTCATATGACCTTTTTAAAGGTTAAGCTAGATTTTCGAAACTTCTTACTTTTTTTCCCAAATAGCCAAACTAATCACCTTTCTTTTGCGTCTAAGACAGCTAAAATCGGATGAAATGGCGCGGAGATATGATTTTTTGAAAAAAGTGGTTTTTGCGAAAATCGACGAAAATTGCCATTTTTTGGACCACCCTAACACGGCGTAGGTCAGCCTAATGGCCAAACAAAAAAATACGGGTCTAATTATTTCGGCCAAGGATCCCCCAGAAAAATTTTGAGCCCGATCGGAGAACTTTTTTTTCGAATCATGCTGTTTTCGTGGGGAATTGCTGATAGCGAAAAACTATGTGCTTGATGAGTCTGCAACTTCAACTATCGGACTAACATTCCTCCCTTTCGTTGAACTGCAGGCTTCTTGGGAGAGCGCCGGTATTGACTAATAAAGCAGGGATCTTCAGAGGTTAAACAGTGAACGGAAGGTTGGCTCCCACTGATAATTTTTGATTCATTGTTTAACTTCAGCTGATCTGTCAATAACGGAGTAGCACCTCATTGGCAGTCAACCATGCTCATGCTCATGCTCAATGAAAAGTTGTTTAACAAATGTGTCCCGCTCGTGTGGATCAATCGGACCGCGCACTGGACTCACGATCCAGAGGTTGCTGGTTCGAATCCCGCGGCGGGCGCTCTAAAATTCTAAGTGTAAATATGGGTATCCGGCGCCGTCGCTCCGTGCCGTTCTCAAACATTAAGGAGCCCAGGGCGGCGAAGTCCTTGTAGTTAAAAGTAAGACACTAGTGGTTGGTACTAGCAATGGTGGCCGACAGCTATAAAGTCAACTTCGTTTTTTGTTTAACCAATTTTAATAATGTTGCTTTCATGGAAATTATTAATCACCATTCCAACGAACCAACAAAATAGCAATCAAATAATAATTTCCGCTGCAAAATAAAGGATCAAAAGCTTTCAATAAGTTTTCCAAGAGAGGTGGGTGGAGTGATCCAGCAATTATTTAAACATATATTTTCTGCTCTGGCTCTTGATAATAACAGAGTTCACTATTTTTAATTAAAGTCTGCTTATGAAAAGCCAATAGATGATCGGCTTTGTAAAAAATTCTGTATGATGCCCACCTTTAACAGCTACGTAGGAAGGTGTTTTTGATGAGTCTTTTATTGTGTGCAGTGGATCATATTAAAAATTTTAGATACGAAACTATTTTTAATAAAGAAATAATTGCATTAATTGCACCTAGAGGGTGACGATTCTCGAGATTTTCAATTTCCCGGGAATCGAGAGTTGAATTTGGCCATTTCCCGGGAATTCCCGGGACCCGGGAGTTTTTTTTTACTATGCCAATAGTGGCAAAATTTTAAAAGAAAAGTATTAAATTCATTATTTATTCGTTAAATTAAGTATCCTCATAATTTTGAGGAACTATATAGTTTTCTATAATTGTTTTAAAATGTTTAACAATCATAATTCGCAATGAGTGACTTTTCAAATGTTGCACAAACTTGTTCCATGAACTTCTTATTATTAAATTTTTGTGAAGTAAAAACATAGCTAATATATGATTTCCCAGTATCGAGATTTTTGCAATATGATAAATAACGACTCAAAATAACAATTTAAACTTTTTTTCATCCTTTTTAAGGTCAACTGTAAATTTAAATTGAAGATATATTTACAGTTATCAGGAAAACCGGAGTATTCACAATTGGCGAACCTTAACTTTACAAAGATTACCGCTCCAGAGTTTTTTTCCAAAATATAATGTAATATTGAGGTTGACGTGAAACATTAATTGACATCGCTTTGACATAAACAAAAGAAATTACCTTGAAAATTAACTTAGGTACTAAGAATTAAAAAAAAATGAGAATTGCTATGCTCGAGAGAAGATATGGAATTTGAACTTATTTTGAAAAAGCTTTTACCTCTTAGAAATAATAAATAAAAATAATATTTCTAGAGTTTTTTTCATAACGTCCTATAAACTCTCTGGATTTATTAAAAAAAAAACATTAAATTTCATTTCTGGGGTATAACTGCAGAGTATGTTTTAAGGTAAATTTTGGGGTCCACATTTTTTTGGCTTCTCTAGATTATAGTTATTAGAATTTTTGACAAGTTAAAATTTAAAAAATAAAAAAATATATGAATAGGAAGATTCGAGAAGCATTGGTTTATTTGAATTTGAACATCGAACATTAAACACCCAATGTTACAAAACAATTTTGAATTTTTCAAATAATTCTTGATTAGTTTATATAATTTTGCTTTAAAATTTATAAGTTTAAAATTTCCCGGGAGTCTCGACCGAATTTCCCGGGAATCGAGAAGTCCAAAAATGGTCGATTTCCCGGGAAAATTTTCCCGGTAATTCCCGCTCGTCACCCTCTAATTGCACCCAAATAGGTTGATAGTTCACACATTGTTCATGCACAATTTTTGATATTATTTGTTTATAATTAGTGTTTTAAAACAAAGTTGCGTTGGAAATTTCGTTGGAATTTTAATTATTGAATTTTAATTGAGCTTGAAAATGCAAGTATTCATGTTTCTGTTGAAGAAATAAAAACTCTGAAATATTTATTTATCTAAGTGTACAACACTTAGATGCAGTAACAGCACTGACGTCAGTGGTAACAGTGTACAGTGTAGTAACTTTAACTAAATAAAACACTGTGCATCCCAAGCAACACATAAAAAAAAATGAAGTTGACTTTATAGCTGTCGGTCACCATAGCTAGTACCAACTACTAGTGTCTTCCTTTTTATCTACAAGGACTTCGCTGCCCTTGTGTCCTAAGTGTATGAAAGTATGGCACGGAGCGACGGCGTCGAATACCTATATTTACACAAAGAATTTTAGAGCGCCAGCAACACATAGTGTCAGATAAACGTATTTCCTAACTGGTTGTATAACCGATCGGCCATGTTAGCCCAACTTGTTCTACAACTTCTGTGAACTGAAAAAATCGCACTTTTTCTTTTGTATAACTTGCCAGAACAAGATGCAAGTTATCAGAGTAAGTTGTTCAAATGTAATTGACTACACTGTGCTAACTAATAAGAGATTCAACGAAAAAAAGGGGCGTGGTTTTCGGCTGTGCTGTCAAATAAAAGCGCACACTGAAAAGGAAAGTAAGATTGAAAACAGCTGTCTAACCGTTGACCAACCTACATTTAAACAAACATTTCTTACTGGAATTTCAACGAGGCCAATAAGAATAGAATCTCTGTTTATTTGAGAAAGCTTGTTTCTGCCCGATTCATTCTAAGCTAATTTGAAATTGAATATAACAAAATAACAAACCATATCGCTCTCTATCTGTGAATACTGTTAATCTCTCTTTATTTGGACAGAATAACATGGCGAACTATTAGATCTTCCGTTTTTTGAAGAACTTCCTCTTTCCCAAGATTCCCATGTGACATCTCAGTGGGTCCCAAAACAACACATGGAACATGGACACTTTTCCAGCAAAGGATTGATGTTTAAAAAAAACTGTATCGTAAATTGAAAATCATATACTAATAGGGGAGATGGGGGTAAGACGGCCACCCTAAGGGAGAAGTCTAATAAAATTTACGCAACAGATTATTTTGATCTCAAATTACGTACATATTGTTCTACTACTAGTCCATTATAGAAATGACATAAATTAGTTGGTCTAAAAACCAATTTTCAATACTTTTCAGCAATTTAAAAAAAAATAATTGAAATCGTATATATATGAAATACGCGGGGTAAGACGGCCACCCATGTGGGGTAAGACGGCCAGTGCTATAAATTAACTTAATAACTTTGCTAAATCCACCCAAACACCTACATGGTTGGCTCAACAGACATCTCTGAACATCATAACTATTTTGGTTGAAAAAAATCAGGTTTCAAATGTGAAGAAAAATGCTGTTTAAAAAATTTCATATTTTGGCTCAGTGAATTTCATATTATTGCGACCACATTTTATGAAAAACTATGAATTTTTACTACAAAACAAACACAATTTGATACAAAAAAAATAGTTTGTGTATTTCGATTAGAATAAGTAAATCAAAATTATATAAACAATATTAAATTAGCGATTTTTATGAAAAGTTTGATAGGATTTCATACTATTCAATGAGTTTCGCTATATCACAGTAAAGAATGTTGTCGAAACGGTAGTTAACAGCATTTTGATTAAAAATGGATAGTTTTATTGAAAATGCTTTTCCTTTATCTACAAATATGTCTTAAGAGTCAAAAACCGTCAAAAATATAACCTCAAATAAAATCTACAAATTACGGGTGGCCGTCTTACCCCCGGAGGAGGTGGCCGTCTTGCCCCAAATAAATTATTTTTTTTAACATTTTTTGTAAACAGTTCATCGCATTTTTTGAACTTTTTCGAGGGACATAATCTAGGGAAAACTTCAATTTAACATGAAAAAATATTTGAAGACAGGAAAACATATTGTTATTTAACAAAAATGCCTAAGTTGTAATTCATGAAAATTACATCCAGTTTCAAGTTCAAAAATTATTTGTTTATTTTGAGCTATTTTTATACTATTTCAAACAATATTTCTGGCAAAGGTGATTCCATATGCATTATTTAGCATGAGGAACAGTATTGCTAAACATTTTAGTAATATTCATTAGTATACTTATTAAAACAGTGGGGTGGCCGTCTTACCCCGCCTGGCCGTCTTACCCCCAGCTCCCCTAACATCCATTATCTCATCAGCAGTGAGCGAGTTGTGGCGCTATAACCACGGCAAATAGTGTCCTGGGCATTTGTGGAAATACAATGTCCCATCCTTGAGGGTCCCGGAGCACCAAAACTTCTTAGCATGGTGCTCCCAACGAATAATAACCTAAAACCGAGGGGCGCGACAATAGTAAGAAATTAAATAAAATAAATTAATTTAATGCCGGAATTAATTAATTAACGAGAAATTAATTTTGTTTACGATCAAAACATCGCCACCTCTTTTTACACCACATTGGTTCGATTGACCGTTTGACAACGCGCGTGTTTGTTTTTGTTGTGTTGGGTGGAACTGTCGCAAAATAAAATATAAGCAGGAGAACGATCAGGTGTCGCAGGAGATCAGAAAAAGTAGCTGTTACAGGAGATGCTGCAGGCCAGAGGATCGATCGGGGAAGAAAAGACCTTCGTCGTCGATGGCCGAGATGGTTTAGCTTTTAGCTTCAACTCCAACGTCCCGATCGGATCCGGCCTAAGTCGATCAATCACCCCGACCGGACAACTGTTTGCTCGCGACAACAACATTACACCTTCACCCCCACTTCTTACGCGGCCGGGACTATATCGACATCTGCCGCCGTTTCCAGGAGCAGCGCCGGTCCAATCGGCAGCGGAATGACCACTTATTCCTCCCATCAGTCGCTGCGGTCATCGCCCAGTAACCAGGAGTCCAAGACCAACAACAACCTTCACGCGAACGAAGCGGAGGAGTACTCGCTGTTTAACGATTCCTAGGGCAGCAACCAGTGGACGAGCTCGAGTGGTGGTGTTGGAGGCGGCGGAAGTGGCGCCCAGAGTTATTACGGAGCGTTTATGCTCGAGAACGAACCGCTACATGTAGGATGAGTGGTAGGATAGTTGTTAGGTAGAGTTTCACGAGTTAAACGCTTCTTTTTTTGTTTCTCCTCCAGGTTTCCCGCCCGTGTGGATCAATCGGACCGCGCACTGGACTCACAATCCAGAGGTCGTCGGTTCGAATCCCGCGGCGGGCGCTCTCAAATTCTTTGTGTAAATATGGGTACTCGGCGCCGTCGCTCCGTGCCATGCTTTCATACACTTAGGAGCCCAGGGCGGCGAAGTCCTTGTAGATAAAAAGGAAGACACTAGTGGTTGGTACTAGCAATGGTGGCCGACAGCTATAAAGTCAACTTCGTTTTTCCAGGTGGATGCCTCGAAGGCACCAGGTTACCGTGGGAATGCCATATCATCGCCGGTCCGCTTCAAAGCATAGAGCAACTAGACGACACCACCTTCCGGAAGTTCGCATCTTAGTCTGCAGCAGCAGCAGTAGCAACAACCACAGTGTCAACTGATTGGAGGACCTCGAACGAGAAGCATTGGCCATATGCAGCCACATATGCAACAACAACACCAGCAGCAATCTCAGTCAGGGACGTACCTGTCGCCAAATGAGCAGAAGGTCATCATACCTCCACAGAAGTCGGGTCCACCGTCGAGCGGGCTAGCCGTACAACACCTCGTGCCCGCTCAATCCGTGACGTCTTTTGGCTCCGTGACGACCACCATCACCGGTACGACCTTGAGCCCGGCGGTGCAGCAATATTTGTTAGACAGTTAAAAAGCAAATTTGATTTATTTATTTAAATGGTTTCCATCATAAATTAATCAAATAAATAAATGAATTAAAAACAATAAACAACTGCCAAGGGCCCAGGCAACTTAAATTAAATTGAGCATGCTTGTCGGGGCTGCTTTTGTCGCGGTAGGTACTTGAAACGCGAACAGAATGGAATCACCGTCGGGGTTTTGAGTCGAAACAATTCCATTCAACGTGATTTTCGCAGGTGAATCCAACTTCGTCTCGACTGGTCTTGGCGGCACTCGTTCCGAGGTTCTGGATCAGTCGTGAAGCGCACACGTGGCACAATCGAACGAAGGACGCGTCCCTGGTTGATCTGAAATAAACAATAATTTTCTGACTGTGTTTGTTTAATAACTATAAAACACTCACGGCAAACTGCGGGTTGAAGAAGCCCTCACCAACAGCGTTCCGGACGCACCGGAGAAAACTTTCCCCGCCGTCCTTGGGGACGTCACCCTCCGTAAAGAAACTCGATGCTCAATTTGTCGTAAGTTTGGTCTCTATCTTAGTTGACAGGGTTGTCGGCTTCTTGGTCTTGCGCGTGTTCCGTGGAGATGGCCTCCGCCGCGGACGGGCCGGACTCTGGTTCGGAGGAGGTAGTAACTGCGGTGGCCATTCATAGTACAATGGCCCGTTTGTGGACTTGAACCGAAGACGCTTCCAGCGGGTCGAATATTTTGCGTAATCGATGCTCTTTGGGTGTTGGCTGCTTCCGCCGTCGAGTTGGATCCCTACGACTTAATTTGTATCCACACGTAGGTGATGTTGGAGTTTGATTCTTTGGTGGGCGATTGCTTTTCAAGTGGCCAGATTCCAGAAAAGATAAAACTTTTTTTGGTAGTGAAATTGGGTTTGAAACAAAAATAAAAACAAATTTGACAGTAGCGCGCAAAAGCAAAAACAAAGTTTTTAACAAAGCAGGTGTGGCGCGGTCAAATGTCAAATGGCAAGAGGTATTTAATTTCTTAATGTATTAAATGCGAGTATTTAATATATTAAGGCCATTGTCACGCCCCTCGCCTAAAACCAAAACTCGGAGCGTATGGTGGTGTGTCCCCACGCTTCTTCCTCCCCTGTAGATTCAGAACTGTATTGTGGTTTGAACACACACCCCGTGCTCAAACTCAATCCAATTCAACGAATCATCTCTGCGGTAAACTTTACGCAGTAGACCTGGCCGGTTTAACGTTTTGTGATGTTTCAATGCATTCTATTGCAATGGTACACTACAAATGTTAATAAATGACAAGAAGAGGCTAGGTGCATCTAACCTAAGGCACTCTCCAGGATCCCTTCGAAAGATTGGCTGCGCTAGGGTTTGATTAGATTAGATTAAATTAGATTAGAACTTCTTCTTTCCCAAGATTCGATCCGACGACTTGTTGTTCTCCCACGGCAGGTCCAGGTGCACTTCCGCATCACTCCACGGGGCGTCAATAAGAAGGCTGCTGTCAGCTTTGTTATACAGCAGTGAGCAAAAGAACTTAACTCAACAGTGACTGGAATTAAAATCGAAGTTTCATATGTTTGTTTCATGTCAGTTTTTATAAATTCATTATATAACTTTGTTACAACAAACCATTTCAACTGTCATTTCGATTACCGTACCGTACCACGGAGTAATATTGAGAATGGAGTGATTTTAAATTGTTGTTTGTCATAAACTCTATAAGCTGATAATTTTTGTAGCTTTTACCGGTTATATGTTTACAAACTAATCGGTCAACAATTAAAATTATTGCAATCTTCGATAAATAATCATTATTTAAACTCTAAATTCCTCACGTACAAATTTACACCACCAAACAACACGCAATGTCAAATTGAATGTGTATGTTGATAATCAGTTATATAAACTGCTCTCCGATAACATTTATGTAACATTGCGAGAAAACCTAAGGTTATTTATAGAATGATTGGCCACGCCCATTTTTCAGAAGATGCCATCCCTTGGCAATGTTAGATAAGCAGTGAAATAAACAGTACAATATTGTTCTTATTCAAGACAGCTATTTTTGAGGATAACATTGCAGATGAGGGAAAGCATCTTGGCATATCAAATAGAGCTCATAAAAAGCGTTTTCAACTGATATCAAGTGTTAAATACCTCAATTGGAAGTGAGCAAGCAAGTTTCCATCAAAAGTGTTTCAAAATAAGTTGTTTAAATAAAAAATCAAGCAAATTGAAATAGCTCCTTTCCTTTAGCGAGTGCTTAACCACCCAAACTTGTGAGAATTTTCCCTGTTGTGTTGCCACTTTTGTTGTACGCAACAAAATTGCCTGTCGCGTGCCTGTTGCATGATTTGGGTTGGATAAAAATATTTTTTTGTAGAATATTTACTATTAAAAAACGAAAACTCAGATCAATACAAATTTATATTCAATGAATAGATAATTGTCTTGCAAAGCGCGTACCAACTTCCTTTTTTTGGACTGGCATGTGGTTTTTGCCCTGTTGGGGTTACACGACCAAAAAATAATATGTAGAATGCAAAAACAGCATGCAACATTGTACTCTCGGACCCAACATTGAAACAATGGTATTGTAAAAATAGTTTAGCTCAGTTGCAAAGTGTTCAGAAATTAATACTCTAGGGGCTAAATCAAAAACCATATCGATATGTTTTGTAGTTTTCGAGATATACCAGTTTTAGAAAAAAAAATTTCGGGGACGGGTTTCCGGCTGATGTGTCTCGTTAAAGTTGGAAAAGTGTGAAGTTGACTGTATTTTAACACTTATGTGGCACAAAACTAAATAGTTATATAAGCCAGTTACACAAGTAGTTAAACAAACTGTTATTCAACTAATGTTGAGATTTTTTCTCGTATGTTGATCAAAAACAACTGTCTAACTATTATTCAACAGTCGACAAGTTATGAGTGCTACTTGGGATGGTTAATGAACTGACCTTGTTAAACATTTTGGAAGGTTGTTGTTTTTTTAATATCAGGACCAATAATTTTTTTTCAATCGTATAATCACAATTTGCCAGGACCCGTGGTGTAGGGGCAAGCGTGGTTGCCTCTCACCCAGTCGGCCTGCACAGCAAAAAATCCGATGGTAAAATCGCATGCAAAAGCATGCACATCACCTTCGTCAAAATAAACACTTAATATTACACACTGCATGTACAATTTTTGCAAACACAAAAAAAAGTTGCAACCGACGGGATTCAAAACCAGCACCAACAGTAAGGACTGGCGTCTTAGCTCACTCGGCCATCAGACCGATGAAAAGCTGGAAGGATAAACGCATATATGAGTTCGACATTTCGGTCAAGTAGGTTTCCCATACTGATGGGCTTCTTATTTCAGAGTGTAAAATCACATAAAATTGCATAAAATAATGCAATATTAATTTTACACCCAGGCCATTTACACGCAGCTGGATTACTACTTTTTTAGCTGTGTGGGTTCGATCCCAGAAGGTCCCGGTGGCATTTTGGAGACGAGATTTGCCTGATCACGCCTTCCGTCGGACGGGGAAGTAAATGTTGGCCCCGATCTAACCTAGAGGTTAGGTCGTTAGCTCAGTCCAGGTGTAGGAGTCGTCTCCCTGGGTCCTGCCTCAGTGGAGTCACTTTTAGGCAGTTGGACTAACAATCCAAAGGTCGTCAGTTCGAATCCCGTGGTGGATGGAAGCTTAGGTGTAAAAAGAGGTTTGCAATTGCCTCAACAATCAAGCCTTTGGACACCTAGTTTCGAGTAGGAATCTCGCAATCGAGAACGCCAAGGCAATGCTGTAGAGCGAATAACTTAGATTTAGAATCACAATTTGTTAATTCAATTTATAAATTACTCTTTTTAAAAGCCGAAAAAATATTCTTTTCAATCATCTTTTATTTATTCTAATGACATTACTTAAGTTTTTCTGCTCTTTGCAGAGAATTGTCGAACTCGTTTGCTTAGAAAAAATCACGACTCTTATTTTGAATATCTTATACTTAATTAAAAAAATTGGCTTCTTTAACCCACCGGAGGTCGCGTACGTGTACTTTGTACACAGTTTGTAAGGGCACTTGTAAGAAAGGCGAAAACACGCGACTTCCCGAAGGTTAAAGGATACTTTATTTGCACTGATATTTTTTAACCATTTTGATCAATAACGGGAACGAAGGGCGGGCATCGAAACGAGATGCACGATTATGAACAAGTCCTACCAGTTGCTTGCTTTTGCCGATGACATCGACATTGTGGAAAGAAACCTGGAGACGGATGTCTACACCCGACTGAAGGTACAAGCAAGGCGTGTAGGACTTGGCATGAATACGACGAAGACGAAGTACATGAGAGGAAGGGGTTCGAAGGACGTCGGCCCCCCAAGTCTCACCCCTCTAACTGTGGATGGTGGTGAGTTGGAGGAGGTGAACGAGTTCGTGTACTTGGGATCGCTGGTAACCGCCGACAACGACACCAGCAAAGAGATCCGGACTCGTATTTTTGCTGGGAATCGTGCGTACTTCGGATTACGGAAAACAATCACTGTTGGGGAGCCGGAGTACAACTTAGTCTTCAACAGCTCTGGTAGCCCCCAGCATCGACCGGATCGGATTGGGCTGGCTGGTCTGGTCCTGGTTCGTTGGGTAGTCCGTGCGTTGGGTGGCTTCCGGGTTTCTTGCCAATTCACAATAAAACAACACGCAATTACAGAAAAACAGCACTTTAATTTTAAACACAATTTCTAATCTAATCTAATCTAATCTAACCCTAGCGCAGCCAGTCTTTCGAGGGCATCCTGGAAAATGCCTTAGGTTGATTAACGCCTAGCATCCTCTTGTCATTATTAACAATTGCAGTGCCCCAATGCAATAAATTGCTTTGAAACATCACAAAAGTTAAAGCGGCCAGGCCAACTGCGTAAAGTTAACCGCAAAGATGATTCGTTGAATTGGATTGAGTTTGAACACGAATGTTCAAACAGCAATACAGTTCTGAATCTACAGGGGAGGAAGAAACGTGGGGATCCCCCGCTCACGTTCCTGTTTGTTTAGGCAATTGATCGTTGGGAGCCACCATGCTAAGAAGTTTTGGTGCTCCGGGACCCTCTAGGGATGGGACATTGTATTTCCACAAATGACCTGGACACTATTTGCCGTGGTTATAGCGCCACAACTCGCTCTCTGTGGATAGATAGATAAAAACATTAATACAAAATATAAACATTTTATTTATATATTTTCAGGCAGCTTGTTTAGCTAAACTAACAAAATTATTTCCTAACATGGATTATTGAATGATAACACTAATTTAAATTTATTTGTATAAAGAAATTAGATTTTCGACTTACCTTGAAATTTTATAATGGAGTGTGTGCTCACACATTTCCTGAAAAAAAGAACGAGCTTACCTCAGATTTGTAACATCCTTGAGTATTCACTCTCTTTCAATCCAAGGGGTTTCCAGCATCAAGGATTACTGACCAGTCTAAATGGAATTACCAGGATTACTGGCAATATGTCATGAATTACTTTGATTTCCCAGAATTACTTGGGATTTCCAGAAACCACGCAGAATTGCTCAAATTTTTAAAAATAACTTGGAATTACTGCCTAGCTTCCAGCATATTTAGAATTGGTTCGAATGACAGCTGTCAAATGCACAAAACCACGTGCTTGGCAATAGTACGTCCATCCCGGGAATTCCCGGCACAAAATTCCCGGGATTTTTATATGTTGTACGGGGAATTCCCGGAATTAAACAAAAATCTTAATTTGGCCTGGAAATTACATTAGTATTACAATTCATAAGTTTAAACTTTTCTAAAATATTACATAAATTGGTACCATTTTATTTGTTGTCATTTTTGTTTTTTTAGACATCTTAAATCAATTTTTAAGCTGTTTTAGTCATGTCATATAGAAATAAATAAAAAATAAATATTTATAAGATACTTATTTAATTTGAATTAGAAATGTGGTGCATATAAAATTCAATGCACAACAGAAAACAGCAAAAAAAAATTTAAGCTATCTAAAAACTGCTATCCTTGTTTAGATTGATATTAATAGTATTGAGCTAATTCTATAAATTTAAAGCTTGAAAAACATAACAAATATAAAGAAAACATAGATTTTATGACTTTTTTCAAAAACGAAAAACTTCCCGGGAATTAATAAATATTTTTCCCGTTTTCCGGGAAACTCAAAACCTGGGAAAATTAGACGTCCTGCTTGGAAATCATCGAACAATTGGGTAAATATCAACATCATTTTGAAAACTGATTTTGGCGTTTGAGTGCATTTAAAATTCAAAGCACAACAAAGAACAAAAAAAAAATCTTTAAAACTATCTAAAAGTGCTATCCTTGTTTAGATTGATTTTAACAGTATTGAGCTAATATTATGATTTTAAAAACATAACAAATATAAAGGAAACATAGATTTTATGACGTTTTCAAAAATTTCCCGGAATAAAAAATATTTTTTTCCGTTTTCCGGTAAACTTAAACCCAGGGAAAATTGGACGCCCTACTTGGAAATCATCGAATAATGTGGTAAACATCAACATCAGTTTGACAACTGATTTTGACGTTTGAGTGTTTTTCATTCGAATACATTTGAATTAGAGAGCATCCAAATTTGCGGACATTCCGAATCCGCTCTGTACTTCTTACAACCATAAAAAGCATCAAGGAAAAGCAAAATGCATTCTGCCGATTTACCTTTAAAGAATTACTAGTAGTTACTTGAATTAATGGGAAATACACGAATTACTGAGTAACTATGGAATTACTCGAATTACTACGGAATTACTAGGTAATTCCAGAATTACAGGAATTACTGCAGAATTGCGGTGTAATTCTGGAATTACTGAATTACTTACTCAAAATCCGAATGATCCCGTATTAGCTGTAAATTTGGTTTCTTACATGAAAATTAATAGGCAATAAATAGAATCATAAAAGGTTTATCGAAATTATCTTTTTAACAGTTATTTTTTATTATTTTATTATTTTCTGAAGTATGTTTTCACAAACAAGAATCATGGAATTACCAGGATTACTGGGATTATTAGGAATTACCAGGATTACTCTGGAATTACTCAGTAAATCCGGAATTACAGAATTACTTGCTCAAATTCCAAGTAATTCCGGATTAGTGACCAGTCTGACACGATGCTGGAAACCCCTTGTTTCAATCTAGCTCGCTGAACATGAAGATTCCCTCTTCTCAGATGGAGCAAATCGGCACGAAGAGAGCGGTTTTCCTTGATATCCAGCTGACACCGTAGCACCGACTCGTTGTAGAATGGGGCAGAAGGAGACATTCTTCCCCCTCACTCTCTCTCACTTGTTCTCTGATGCTGGCAGCGACGTTACCCCACTTGTTTCTCTTCCTTTTTCTTTATAACACGCACTCATTTCCACCTCTATCCGCCGATGACGTAGCTTACCGTCACCGATACCAACATGAGCATTGATGCTGAATGCAGGCTTTTGGAAATCCCAATCACTCACTTCCCACCACTAAAACCATGAAGGCACAAGGAAAGGAGGCTCCTCGATCATTACCCTCCCCCGTGATGCTAACATGTTCATATGTCCCACTTCGCACAGCCGCGACCAAAACAAACGCACGCAAACAAACCTTGCAAAGAGCGACGGTGTAATCACGGTGTAACAAGGATGAGTCTCTCGCAAACACTCTCTCTCAATCTCTTTTGCTGAGAGTGAAAAAAAGAACTGTCAAATATGGCCGAAATCATGCGTCAAATTGGTCATCAATTTAACACCAAAAATCGTCGGAAAAACACAATTAATCACAGATACTCCACATTCCTCGATTTGCGCACTTTCTATTGAACCGACTCGCACAACTTTCTTCCTAAATCCAGTAAATCTTCACGCGTTAAAACGATTTTTTTTGGCAGCACCCGCGCGACGCGTTTTCGTTTTCGAGCTCACTCTCTCTCCCAGGGGTATTCCCTTTAATTTTAAACACAATTTTACTGCACAAAACAAAAGTTAAACGAACTACATTTATTAATATTAAGCCTAACACATTTAAATTGCCTGATAGGCGCAGAATCGACCGTTTCGATCTGCCGGTTCGAGAGGTTCTAAAAACTTAAAACTAAAAATCGCAGCAGGTCAACTGCTCCCGTCGTTCGTTGAGGCAGGTCAGGTCATCAACCCGGCCCGGCGGTCATCGACCCCGGAAAAGTGCATCCTGATGTTGGTGTTTGTCCTATCAGCGATCACCAATACCGCGATCAGCTGCTGTAGGTCGCGTGCAGCCGTGATAAGAGTGGTCACTCGCGTTGGATGGTCACAGTTGACCCGACAGTGCCCAGATCGAAAGTCCGTAGACCCACGATGTTTTGTAAGGCAACGATGTTTTTCGAAAATTTCGATGAACTGTATGCTGCGTGGAAGAGTGAAAGAGAAAGCATGCTTTGTATTTTCATCGATGTTTCGCAAAGCATGCTATCTCTTTCATTCATGCTTGCGAATTTTTCGGAAGTTCTGTCAAATGAAAACTCTTCGCTTTGTTTGCGTCTTTGATCGTGGAAAAAGCTAAGCCACATTTTTCCGGTACGATTTTGATTTTTTAATAAGTTGAATCTGGCACAAAAAGAACTCCGTGGTCAGGAACAATGGCGTGCAACAGCAACGGTTTCAGCGGAAGAGTAAGTAAATTACGGAAGCGAGTTTCACTGCGGGCGTAAACACGATTTCCGGCAATGATATTCTTTTTTCCTCTACTTCCAGAGCAGAAGGGCAGCAGCGAAATCACGCTGGACACCGATTCTGGTGTAGAGGACGACGACTTCAGCTTCGTTACGTCCCCTGCCAGAACCAACACAACATCAATTTTGGAACCAGTGGCCAGCGGTGACGGAGTGGTCTGTGGTGCTGTGAAACCATCGGGAACGACGACAGGAATGGCTAAATACCGGGAGAAGCTACCGATGCCACCAGAGAAACAGTAAGGAAAAAAAGCTCGTGTTTAAGGGAAACAAACAATCTTTTCTTTTAGAATTTCATCTCGTCTTAATAGCCTTGGCCAGTGGAGACGGAAAGTGGTCCGGTTCGGTCGCGGAAAGTGGTTCAATTCCGCTCTGTATGAGCAATAGCGATGAGCTTAGCGAAAACCCCTTCAATCGGATCAAGAGCCAACAGATCCGGCGTCCCTAAAACCAACGGAACCGATCCTGCAGTGTATCATCAAAGCGGCCATGAACGAGGAGATTTAGAAAGCGTCAAGCTGGGTGGTTCCGATGAACGCCGCACCGTCGTTCCTTGTAGGTTTCTTTCTTAACGCGATAGACAGCTCCGTCCCACCCTAACAGTGAAATTCCGGATGAGTACAACAAACATTGGCGGGACATGGTTGGCGTCGAAGGTCAAAACCGGCCGCAGGAGGATGGCCAACAGTGACATGTCCGGAGAATTATGCAATAGAATTTAGGAAAGATCTTGGTATGCCCATCAACTTCCAAGAGCTGATCCAGTTGCCCTGGACAAAAGAAATTGGCCCATCATTCAGCACTTCTAAGCTGTATCGGACCTCCTTGGAGTTGCATCGTGTCAAGAAGTATATTACAGTTTTCTGGCACTTTGAATTCTGGGTGAAAATCTCATTTGAATTTCGTTTTTTCCAGCACGTGCGCGTGGAAGGCTTTAGTCTGCCAAAAGGGGCCGGCACTAGACAAATAGCTCGTCGACGGAACTGACCTCGCAGTTCAACAACAAAGCGGACCAGAAGCTGAGCATCGTTGACACGTGTCGCACCGTTGACCGAGGAGAAAATGGAAGCTGTCCTGCTGGTTGGTTACGGCGAAGTTACGCCCGGATGATTCCGGCCGCCACAGACTTAATTCCGGCCCAACGTGAGTGAGGATAGCCGGGCACGTAGGACACGTGCAATACATCGGTGCTAGAAGCGGATATATCCAACCTGGGTGTACGCAATCATCTTTTTAAGAACTCAAGAGATTCGCCGACGGATTAGAACAGCTCGATTAGGATCCCGCGATGGCCGTTTCCTGTGTCGCCCGAGAACCTGTAAGTTGAGAGAACAAAGAAGGCTAATCTCAGTGTAATATTTTTTTTCTCTGTAAATAGGCTGACCAAACTGGCACGCGGGACTATCATGGCTTACAAACTCCCTCAGAACGTCGCTGCACGGATCAGGCACGGAAAAACGCTGATTGGAACAGGTTCTGTTGACGGTTTCTGCTCTACAAGTGTCCTCAGAGCAATGAGTGAGATGCTCTACGAACGCGTCCAGGTTCGGTTGACGAAGACCGATCCATGTACTTGTCCATAACAAGCGGTCCAACGTGGATCCTCAACCAAACTTCAAAACCACTTCAATGGAAATGACGGCGGAACCGACCTCCCGGGGCGTCACCAACATGGTTCAGCTGCTGAGTTCGATCCGGAAAAGGCCGTGCTGTGTGCCACCTCTTTGGCCGAGGAGAATGTGAAAGTTAGTCTTGCCAATAGCGCGGCGTCGTGTCTCGCAGAATACTTTCGTTTCGACCCAGACGAAACCGGCTGCCATCCCGCGCATAAATCGCCGTTACAGAGTAGCTTATGATAATGGTTCCGTTAGCAATCATCACATCAACTGAATTCCGACTTAACGTGAGTGAGGTACCGCCGCAAGGACACCGGAAGTTGATCCGGCTGACGTGGACATTCGCAAGCAGCACGATCGTTCCATGCTGCTGATTCCGGTGGCATCCCACGAATGCAGCAAATCCGTCGAGATAACTTCAAACAAGCAGGCTGTGGCCAATATGAGCTAGTTAGTGTTCGGTGATGAACGGGCTAAACAGCAACCAAGCGGCCCCGGGCCACGGGCAAGCTTCGTTACCGCCGCAGTTCCGTGCGCAGATACAGATGTATTGTGGTAGCGGAGGAGCAGGTGGATGTTCTGGATCGCCATCGCCTCCGTCGGACGGTCCACCTTCGTTGGGACCGATGGACAACCGGGACAATAGTGGAATGCAAAATAACAATGTTGGCGGAGGCGGATACAATAAAATACTGAACTTCGTCTCGGGCGGTACAAATCATCAGAACCTCGGCGGAAGCGTAAGTCAGGAGCAGCAGCAGGGGGCAAGTGTCGACCAGCGGGAAAGCAGCAGCGTTGAGGAATAGATCGTACCATGATTATCATGCGTCGTATTGACTCCGATGAGGAGGATCGCTTCAGCAGCGGTGCCCGAAGTCGTCCAGCAAGATGAGCGGCGGCGGTGGCCGTACAACAGTACAACGCAGTTCAATCAAGGCCCTTTGAGTGATGACAACTGCCATGGCCAGCACAATCAGCAGCTGCAACATATCTTTGGAGAGTGAAGCGGAAAAGTAGGATCATCGTCTGGCGGAGGCAGTCGCTGCGTTGGGCAAAAAAAACCAGTACCACCAGCAACACGATTCGCGAGCTGTGGAATCGAAGCTGAAGTCGGACAGCTGTACCACTTGGAGATGGTCCAGGAGAAGCCGGTGGTAGCGGAATCAATGCTGCGAGAGCTTAGGTTAAACAATCATTCTTTACATTTCTCAATACCAACTAACTTTTCCATCTTCCAGGTCAAATAATGTTGCGCCACCCCCAAAAAGTGGGAGGACATGGATCGACCAGGACGTAGGACCAGAGATGCCAAAAAAAAGTCACGCGCTGGATTTTCTAGACAAATGGCATGACGGCGGATTCGACCTCGCTTGCCGTCAACAGACGGTCTTCAAACTGAGGAACCTTACCATCGTCAACCCAACGGAGGCACTCACCGAGAAGGACGGAAGCGGTACGCGTATGTAAGAGATCAAAAAGATGGACGACGAATACTTATGCTTCGTTACGGAACGTGCTAACCCCAAAGTCTGCACCATCTCCTCCGTGGTCCATCCAAGGAAATTCTCCCTACTACGATCGGAATAGAACAACTTGCTGAGGGTCCAGTTTCGGACTTCCAACTTCAGTCAGTTGCAACTCGGTGCCTCGCAACTGGACCATCTTGGAGCGCGTATCCGATGGCGTTAACCTAGGTAAACCAGACATCCTTCAAATGTTCCAAACTAACCTTCTCAAGCTCAAAAACCCTGCTTCCGGATGAGGAGGTGGCATTCGCGACGATGAGTACAAACCAACCATGGAGTACAATCCCCCGAGCATCAATAAAAACATCACCATTTCGTATATCACGTCCCAACCTCACTCAATACCCTATCGAATCAAGCGGGCAACCGCCCAGGACGGCCCAGCTCTAAAAAGGTTCACCGGACGGTCGCCAAAGTGGAAGTGCCCTAGAAACGATGCTGGAAGTAAAAGACCCACAGGTTGCCAACCTGTAAGTTCTCGGAACAAGGCTGCACGGAACAGGCTCGCCGAATGGTCACCGCCCAGCAAGCGCCCTCGAAAGGACGGATCAAAAGCTGCACGGACGCGCGTAATATATTCGTGACATTTTCTTGATTCAGATAACACTAACACTAATTCTTTTCTAACAGGTTCAAGCAATCCGGAATTGCCATGCGGAACGGCAATGGATCTCGAGGTTCCCTTGGAAAGAGGCAGCACGGAACATGTTCGACTGACGGTCGCCAATCTGGAAGTGCCCTTGGAACGACGCTGGAAGGAACAGGCTCGAAGGCGTCTGGCCGCGGTAGATTCAAGCCACCGGATCATGGTGGATTATTTTCCTGTAAAATCTTCTGCGCACTCAGATGCTTTCTCGCCGTAATCGGATGGTAACTTCCGCCCTTTACCGTGGCATCGTTCGCCACGATCACACAATCCACGCCCAGCACCCAGACCCACCACCGTAACAATCCTTGCCGTATATTCCATGTGCGGCCAACGTGCCCAGTTCCATAAACGGCTCCACCAACCAAAACTTCCCTTACTCGTGTGCCGCTTGATCGCTTCCGGTCCGCCTCCGTTCAAAATCTTCCCGGTAACTGAGGAACCAGAGGCCAGAACTGCAAGCACGACTATCTGGAGGAACCAACCGGCACGGCCTGGCTGGTGGAAATCCCGAACCAAGCGGATGCCCTGATGAGGAAAAAACGATGGACGCCAAAATTGTTATGTTCTTTGAAGCTATTTTTTAAGAAAATCAATGTAAACCAGGAAAAAACTGAATAAAAACATAAACACCAGCAAAATATTTCAATCAAAACAACAAACAAGATGACAGATGCGAGAAAAAGAAGAAAAAGAAAATAAAAAACGGGGTTGACGCGCGTCCGATTTTTCACCACGACGTCGTTCTTACATCGGCCCCGCACGTAGGCCTCTTGCGATGTTCGAACAACCTTGACAGGTTGACGTTTCGGGTGCAAAATACCTTGATTCGGGTCTGATGCGTGTCTCAAAATCAGACCCGCATCGGCCCCTGTAGGACTGATCGTCGCTCTGACGATCAGACCCGGTCGGCCCCGTATTTCTTACTGGGTGGTGACCCGACAGTAGATGCAGGGTTGTTAATCATGACCACTCCAACAATCACTTCGGATCGAGTGCAACGCCGCACGAAGCTGACGATGTACAGAACACTGATTAGACCGGTAGTCCTCTATGGCCACGAGACCTAGCGAAGCGGCATGAGGACGAACGTGCCCTTGAAGTTTTCGAACGGAAGGTGCTACAAACGATCTACGGTGGAGTGCAGGTGTCTGACGGAGTGTGGCGGCGACGCATGAACCACGAACTGCACGGGTTTCTTGAAGAACCGACCATCGCCACCCAGGCGGGGCTCAGGTGGGCCGGAAATGTCGCCCGAATGGACGGAAGCCAGCCTGTCAGACTGCTATTTGACCGCGCTGAACCAGCTGGCGGAATAGGGAGAAGAGCAGGGAAACCGCGCGCAAGGTGGGGAGATCAAGTGAATGGTGATATCCGGAAGATCTGTAACCTGGGAAAATTGGAGAGTAGCAGCACAAGATCGAGAAAGATGGAAGGGTCTTCTTGCTACAGCACGCGTACCTGGTGCGCGGATTGTAAGAGCTAACAGATTATGCAAAATAGCTTTTTGGTCATTGAAAAACTACCTCAAAAGCTTCAGCCAAATAAAAAATCAAGTAAAAGAATACTCTAGTTATAGCAAAATACCGCAAACTTTACTGTCCACAGCCATTTTTTGTGTAGAGAAATAAAATAAAAATTGTAACTCTTAGACGAAAAAATTAAAACTAAGAGGCCAACGTCTATAAATCCTTTCACGATTGCAACGCATTTCCCATCGCTCATCGTGCAACAGTACTCCACACCCGTGTTCGTGGCTGAAACTAAATTAAAAGAATTGCAAAAGTCGGATGTCGTGCTTCCGTTTCCGCCCGGTGCATTTTCTATTTGCCTCGTTGGTGGAGCGAGGGAACCAGTTTTCAGCAGTTGTGCTGTGCATTGCTGAGCAATTGAGGCTAGTGCAGGTGCTGGTAGTTTGAAACTGAACGAAATTAACGAGAGCATCCTTTTGTTTTCACTGCTGCTGCGGCGACGACGAGGGGAGACTCCTGGGAAGACAAGTCCATAAAAAGGTTGTTGGTTGGTTGGTAAGTTAGTCGTTTTTAATTTTACCATTCCCCCGTCAGCTGATAGTGAAAAAAAGAAAATGTGTACCGTAAACTGGGGTCAATCGGGACACATGGGGCGAATTGGGACAGCAGTTTTAACCATGTTGGAGCAAAATATTTTGATTTTGACGTAGACTTACGTCTTTGTTGAAGGTACTGGGGTGCCATTCCAAAAAACCCGGGCCGAAGGCCCTGGAATATTGCGTCATCCGTCAATCGCTTATATCTTCCTTCCCTCTAATCGAATCGGCAC
This sequence comes from Culex pipiens pallens, assembly GCF_016801865.2. Taxonomy (NCBI): domain Eukaryota; kingdom Metazoa; phylum Arthropoda; class Insecta; order Diptera; family Culicidae; genus Culex; species Culex pipiens. Next base: position 87,599,068 of record NC_068937.1, on the reverse strand, counting down.
GATTTTGGTTCCATTCGATTCGAAAATTATTCAGCAATTTGCTATAAAACTTTCATTGTTGGCAAAATAGTTTAACTGTTGAAACAATTGAATGTTTTAAAATGTTTTCAAAATGCAGAGATTTTGCAAGCAAAATGAGCGCTTCCCACTCACGGACGGGAATGGCAAGTACCTATTTTGAGGGGAAAATCATCCGAGCAACGCGACCGAGTGTCGGTCGCAAAAAAGGAGGGGAAGTAGCGGACCGAAATCATATATAAGAACGCGCGCTCAGCCCATTCTATCATTCACGTCTCAGACGTCGGACCGGCAGCAGCAGCAGCAAAGCTCAGCCCAGAGCAGCAGCAGGAGAGAGGGACCAGGACTGGAAAAGAAGTGCGCATCGCCTTCTCGTCGTCACCTTCAGCCAGTTGCCTCTCGATGGCCGGACCTTTTGGATCTTTCGTGGTAGGGGGTGAAGACTTCCCAACTCTTCGGAGTTGCTTCACTCCTCGTCCCTCGTCCCACCCGGGACGAGGCATCAACAAGATGAGGCGCGCGCCTGCTGCCTTCTGCCAAAAAGCCTCTCGTGGGTCAAGCCATGGTTGTGGACATCCAACTAGCTCGTCACATTCGCGACGAGCGCTTCTGAAAGAGTTACGTCGTATTCAATTCCAAACTGTTGAAAGAGTTGCCCTCATCCCCGGGACGAGGCAGCGAACTGCAAAAATTTCAATTTAAATTTCAGGAACAAATTTTGGTCTTCGGGGGCGACAGAATGCTCTCGCCCCCAACCCCTCTGCCCTCCCCCCATTCTGCTCTTAGCATTCTTGCAAAAATTCATCCAATAAACGCAATCAATTCCCAATTGTTAGTGCTTGTGCCCTCAGGGCATCTGCAACGCTGGAGTGCAAATCAAATTTTGCATCCGGTTTATAAATACCGAGATCAAATTTGCCACCTTGAAAAAACTCCGTCATCGCCACCGCTAGGGTAGCAAATTTGCCACCGAAACAAGCCCACCGCGGGAGGCAAATATGGGTTTTATCATCTTTTGCTCTCGTTTACCTTCAAAATCAATAATTATGTATTGATTCATGCTTAGAAATGCTAAAAATTTATTAGTCTTTTTAATCATATTGAAAATTTCATTTTTTCGAAAATGTCGAAGGTTAAACAACTTGCTACCCGATTTGATTCTCACCAAACCCACACATCTTAACTTTACGTAGTCTACGCCATTCCGGTTATGTCTGTGACATAACTACTTTGACTTTTTCTGGTTGGTTTCGGTTAGAACAGACTCAGACCAACAAAATGTGTACATCCATTTCCAAATTTAAAAGCTTTAAGTGCTCTAAAAACTGCTGTCCCTATTCAGACTGAAGTCCCGATTCGCCCCAGATTACGGTACTCTAGATATGAGTATGTGTTTCAGGAAACTAGATTTTATCCTATACGCTTTCATAGTGTTCCGTTGCTTAAGAAATTCCTCCCTCAACCGAGAACTGTAGGATGCTGGTTGTCTTCTAGTGGTCTGCAATCCGCAACAAAACGAATCATCGTCATCAGAGGCGAGCTAACGAGATAAAAAGATGTGCATCGTAAAGTGAAAATGATAAAATTTAATATCAGGAAAGTTACGTGAAAGGAAAACAGTCTTTGTGAAGGTAGGTATACATGTTTACGGCCACGGTGCTTGATTTTGAACTATTGCTCCTCCAGGATGAAATCATCAGCTCTTGATGGCAAAGATTGATTAAAACCAGCTTGTACTTACAGTATGTAAAAAAAGTATTTACACCCCTTGGGCACTATGCACATTTTGTGATGAAACATTTAAACAATTTTAAGTTTGACAGAAACCTAGTACTACGTTTTGTTCAGAAACTCATGCCGAACATTTTGCTACAAAAAGCTCATGAAAAGATGATTTCTATAAAAAGTTATATAACAAATACTATTACAGAAATCAAAAAAGGTGCAAAAAAAATTTGTGCACCTTTGCTATAGACATCACACCGTCTTTTCAGACTGAATTTACTAACTAACGGGACAAACACAGAACACCCAGAGAAAAAAAAAAAAAAATTTGCGACCAATATTTCGATTTTTTGAAAAAATCTGTATTGATTCAAAAAATCATAACTCGGTCAAAGATTTTTTGCCCATTCTGGAAATTTCTGAAAAGTTGGCATTTTATGTCCTCTAAAACATATCAAAAAATAAAAAAAATTAAAAATAGTGTTTTTTTGCAAATCAAGTTTTAGTGACAAAAAGTTAAATAAAAAAATCACCAAATTTTTTTTACCGTGTATCATTTTTTTTCAGTGTAGTCCATATCCATACCTACAACTTTGCTGAAGACACCAAATCGATCAAAAAATTCCTTCAAAAGATACAGATTTTTGAATTTTCACATATCATTTTTGTATGGACAGCTACCAAATTTGTATGGAAAATTATATGGACAAACTAATGATGCAAAATGGCTTCTTTGGGCATACCGAAGGCACCAAAAAAGTTTCAGCCGGATTAAAAAATACAAAAATTAAAATTAAAGAAAAAAGACCGATTCCGTAGAGAACTGCTCCGTTTGCGGGTCTTTGTATCGCTAGAATAGATTTTTCGTTGGAATTTCGTACCAACCCGGAAATACGTCGTCGGAAAATTCACCGGCATCCGAACCGGTCCACAATTCACAAGTCAACCTATGTGGCATCGGAAAGGGCATAAAATTTCCGATCTTTTGATACCCATACATGTAGGTTTTCTATAAAACCCACGTTTTAGAATAAATAGTCAAGGATGCCTATTTGGATTTGGGAGACTGGATATATGGTGATTTGTCAAGAAATAACATTATTTATGTGAAATTTTCGAATGGTGTACAAAACTTTTTTTGCACCTTTTTTCATTTTTGTAATAGTATTTGTTATATAACTTTTTATGAAAAATCATCTTTACATGAGCTATTTTCAAAATTTTCGGCATGAGTTTCTGAACAAAACGTAGTACTTGGTTTCTGTCAAACTTGAAATTGTTTAAATGTTTCATCACAAAATGTGCATAGTGCCCAAGGGGTGTAAATAATTTTTTTACATACTGTATAAGCTACAAGATACCAACCCTAGTCGATTTAGTTAGTTGGTACAACGATTTTTATGTAAGCTTGGAGAAATCGACAAAAGCCCAGTAAAAATAATTAAAAATAATCACAAGTTGACGATTGAAGTAAATTGTTTTGACATTGATAGTCATTTTTTTTATAGAACTAATAGATCTTTAACGGTGCACATCAACCAGAGCTTTTGCACCAAGATTTTTGTGACATTTTAGTATCTTCAATACTACGGGAACTATCGACAAAATTTTTTATTCATCCCTTAAGCTACTATTTCTATAAAGATTTACAACCAAATTTGTCAATTTTTATAATAAAATTATTCAAGGAATGGGTCCGTAAGTTCCACAATTTTCAAGATTCTCAAGCACTCTAGCAGTAGTATTTTGAAACTTGATCGAACACTGATCTTACGTTCTTCTGAAAACTTGTCCTAGGCGTCATCCATAAAGTATGTCACGCTAAAATCGGTCAAAATTAACCACCCCTCCCCCCTATGTCACACTTTGTCACGCTGGATCTGACCCCCCTCGAAAAGTACTTCACGTTTTGCTGGACCCCCACCCCCACAATCTTGTTTGTTGTGTATTTTTAGCATGATTTATAAAAAGTATTATTTTAAAATTCGGAGTTTGAGCGGGAAAGTTTTTAATGTTGTAGTGACTGAAATCTATTTTTTTAATTTGATGATTTAGGCATATTAAATCTAATATCAATAACTCTGTTTCTTGAAGCCTTGAATCGTGTTTGATTTATGAGTATAGTTTATCAAATATTAAACTTTTTTAGCTATATTTTAAGACTGAATTTTCAGTATTCAAGAAATTGTCTAGCGTGACGTCACAGTCTCTCGTACCCCCCCCCCCTCTCCCCTTTGTCACACTTTGTCACACTTGCGACAACCCCCCCTCCCCTCCTAGAGCTTGACGTACTTTGTGGATGACGCCCTAGAATATAACACTTTTGATTGTATTTTTTTTTAGTTTTTACATTCCTGAAATAGTGACAGTGCGTGGCCGAATGGTTACGCTGTCCGCTTTGTAAGCGGATGATTCTGGGTTCGATTCCCATCTGCTCCAACCTTCCATCGGATGAGGAAGTAAAATGTCGGTCCCGGCCTTGGTTGTTAGGCCGTTAAGTCATTCCAGGTGTAGGAGTCGTCTCCATGCCATCAGTACAAACAACACACCAAACCAAGCCTACTCCGGTGGAATCGCTGGCGGCGGTTGGACTCGCAATCCAAAGGTCGTCAGTTCAAACACTGGGGTGGAAGGTTCCTTGGAGTAGAAAGCGGTTTGGGTGCTCTCCCCATTCAAGCCTTCGGACTCCTAGGTTCGAGCAGAAACTTGCAATAGAGACCACAAAAGACCCGGGGGTCGTTAATGTGAATGGTGTGATTTTTTTTTTATTTTGATTCCTAAAATAGATCTGAAAAGCTGTCATCCACAGATCAATCTAAATAAATGATGTTTTCTACTGACAATTCGGTAAAATTGAATACCAGAGCATACGCTGCGCATACTTTATATTCCCAGGGATATTAACTCCCCGAAAAGGACAGTCCGTCAGTGGGTTGTAAAATAAAGCTTCCCTCCCCAATATAAACGATAAATCGGATTAACCAACAAGAAAGGGTTCGTTGATAGGCAGCTCGTTATCAAAATGATGTAAAGTCAACGTCTCTCGGGATACAAAAGGCTGGCAGAAAAAAATCTACCGGGAAAAAAACTTTCACCATAAAAGGACATAAACAAGGATGGATGGACGCTACACATGCATACATAAAACATAAATCGGATTCAATTGAAACAGTTGGCTCCAATTTCCGAGATTGTTCAGTTTGAGTTACGGCCGAAAAAGGTACAATTTTCGTGATAAAGAGACCATTTTCGGTTGGCTTTTAGCGAAATGGGGGGCAACCACCATGATACGAATTTCCTGCTTTGGATGGTACTCTATAGATAGTCACGGTCTGAGTTGAACTGTCAATGTTCATAGACCCTCTTGCCTGATAGGAAGATCTAAAATTTTGGCACAAAAGTCGGAAACTGGTCTGACCTGGTTTTAGAAGTGCGTTACATGGACGAACCAAAACGAGCAATCAATCAATCTTAAGCGGAGTGATTAAGTACGCTCCTTAATCACTTTTATTCAAATTCTCCGAGGTAGAGTGTCATCTCAGCGTCAACGACGTTGCTGGATGTTTAGTGGGGCTCACTAGTTTACCAAAAGTGTTTCTTCGTTTTCTAAACAGGATCATACACAGAAAAAAAAAGTTGAATTTTGGAATGTTGAAAATTTGGTAGGTTGAATATTACCTCTTTTTTTGAGTTATATTACATAAAAAATGTGTAAAAATGTGAACCTGATGAATATTCATCAAAAACTGATGAAAACTGCAAGTCGCTGCCATCAGAGCCGTCCTGGTGCGGGTGTCGGTGTCGGGGGAGGGGTCTCTCAACCGGCGCCCCTCGGCAAGTACCCTTCTCGATCGCAACATTTCCTGCCTGATGTCCGTCCAACTTCTAGCTCGTGTGCCAGTCCGTTGGCGACTCAAATCGCAAACGCCTCGACGCTGTCAGCCACCGTCCCTAGTCAACTCGCTAATGATGTTCAACCCCAACGCCCCGGCTCCGTGGACCGTCGTGACTCCTCACTGCTAACCATCTACTACCAGAACGTTAGAGGACTAAGAACGAAAACCAATCAACTGCACCTGTCGCTGAGCTCGTGTGATTACGACGTGATCGCTTTTTCTGAAACGTGGCTCAATGCGAAGATTGTGGACTCAGAGCTTTCTTCGGATTATACCTTTTATCGTGCCGATCGTAGTCGTGAAACAAGCGTCTTGGAGAGAGGTGGCGGCGTCTTGATCGGTGTCAAAAAACGTTTTCACCCGGAGCCCATTCATTTGCGGGGCGGCGAGAAGCTTGAGCAGATCGCAGTGCGCATCCCCTTGCCTGGAAAGACGTTATTCGTCTGCTGTGTTTACATTCCTCCCAACTCAGATGCAACTATCTACACTCAGCACTCATCGTGTGTTCAACAACTGTGCGATCTGGCGCAGGGTCCTGATGAAGTCATCGTCGTTGGCGTCTACAACGTTCCGTTCCGAATCTCACTTGGCATTTCGACGAAGACATCAACGGGTACCTGCCTAGCGGCCAATCTACTGAACAGGAAGTTGCTCTGATTGAGGACTGGGTACTGGCCTCCAGCAAATGTTTCATCTTCCGAACGCAAATGGACGATTACTCGATCTGGCCCTCGTAAGCGACTCGTCTCGATTCCAACTCATTGAACCACCTCGGGCCATTCTCAAGGTTGACGCACATCACAGGCCGTTTATCCTAGTTCTCGATACGCAATCAACGGGGACCGCTGCCGAACAATCCGGAACGTACTACGACTTTGCTAACTGCGACACCACGGCGTTAAACAACTCTATTGCGAGCTTGGACTGGGCTAATCTGCTACTCGTTGGATCTGTTGATGACATCGTTGAGCGATTCTACGACAAGCTAAATGAAATTATCCGGGAGGTTGTACCTCTAAAGCATCGACGTCCGCACCCAAACAGCCACCAGCTTTGGTGGAATCGAGAGACCCGTAATCTTCGCAACAGGCTGCGAAAAGCAAGGAAACGTTTCCTTAAACATCCGACGGAAATGCTGGGCAGGGAGTTGGCGGATCGAGAGTTGCACTACGAGATGAGCTTAGAAGCTGCCTTCCGAGGATACATCAGTGGCATCGAATCGCACCTGAAGCGTGAGCCGAAATCCTTCTGGGCGTTCGTGAAGAAGCGGAAGCAAGACAAAGGGATTCCGCAGGACATGGTGTATCGTGACTCAAGCGCCTCAACGCCAGACGATTCTGTACAACTGTTTGCAGATTTTTTCAAAACCGTTTACAGCGCCAATCAACCTACACCCAGCAACGAGTCCCTGGACAAGATCCTGCCGCACGAGTTACACATGCCCTTGATGTGTCTCACGGAGGAAGACGTGCGCAAGGTCTTGGCCTCTACCGACGCCTTCAAAGGACCTGGCCCGGACTGTATCCCTCCGTCCATTGTAAAGCAGTGCGCAGCTACACTAGCAAACCCGCTCGCCATTATTTTCAACCGCTCCCTCGAATCGGGTGTGTTCCCTGCTAAATGGAAGGTAGCTTCGATCACGCCAATTCACAAGTCCGGGAACGTGCACAACGTGGAAAACTATCGTTCGATCTCCATTTTGAGCTGCCTACCCAAGGTGTTCGAGAAAATTGTGCATGAGTTTTTATCCCATGCCGTGCAACCAATAATATCTGCCTGTCAGCATGGTTTCATGGCCAAGAGATCTACGACAACGAACCTGATGACCTTTGTCACCGACGTCTTAAGGAGTATGGAGAGTCGCTGCCAGGTGGATGCTGTCTATGTGGATTTTGCGAAGGCGTTCGATAGAGTGCCGCACCAGCTTACCGTTGAAAAACTGCGAAGGCTTGGACTCCCTGAATGGATCACGACTTGGCTGCACTCGTACCTAACTTCTCGTTCAGCCTACGTTAAACTCGGTGGCTCGAAGTCTGGGTTGTTCATGATCCCGTCTGGTGTCCCGCAGGGTAGTCATCTGGGCCCACTAATTTTTCTTCTGTTCATCGACGATCTCTGCCACTGGATCAAGAACGACAAGGTCTTGTACGCTGATGACTTGAAGTTCTATCGCACAATTACTTCACCGCTCGATTGCCTGGCTCTCCAAAGTGACATTGATTCGCTCATGAGGTGGTGCGATCAAAACGGGATGGAGGCCAACGCAAAAAAGTGTCAAGTAATTACATTCGACCGTAAGCTGCGCCCAATCATGCACGCCTACATGATGGGAATATCCTTGCTAGACCGGGTGTGTTCTGTTAAGGATCTTGGCGTTACTCTTGACAGAAAGATGACTTTCAACGAGCATATCACTTCCGCCACGGCTAAGGCGTTTGCTACAATTGGTTTCATCCGAAGAAACACGACTGCCTTCAAAGACATCCACGCTCTAAAAGCTCTGTACAGCGCCCTAGTCAGAAGCCAGTTGGAGTATGCTGCCCAGGTTGTCCGCTGGAACCGTACGCTAGCCAGCTGCAGGAACGGCTGCACTCGTACTTCGCTGAGGAGGATGGGACGCTGCTGCTTTCTTCTTCCTCTTTTCCTGCTCCTCGAGGTAGGACTTCCGCGCGACGCATCCGCGGTAATTGCCGGTATGGTTACCGCCGCAGTTCGCGCACTTTACGCGCGGCTTGGTTTGTTCTGCGTTTTCCCCCAAGTCCGCCTTTCGTGGCAGTGCGCACACCTCCGAGAGGTGTGACTCACCGCACTTCACGCAGCGGGGCCGGAGGTTGCAGTTCCGCGAGCCGTGGCATCGGTGACATTGCGCTGCGTCCGTCGGATTTTTTGAGTAAAACCGCCCGACGCCTTAGTCCGCCGCAGGTCTTGAAGTTTGACGGTGCCGCGGTCGAAGTACAACAGGTACAGTTTCTGTGTACCTGTGACGGTTGTCTTCCGCGAGAGGACTTTTATGTCTCGCGGCGTTATTCCGACACCCGAGGGGTGCTCCTTGAGGACGGAGGTCGGGCGGTCTTGGTACCCCTGCAAGACGATCTTAACAGCGGTCTTCTGCACGGGGTCGAATGTGTAGAACTTGAAGTTTTTAAGCTTCAATTTCTCCACAACCAGGTCGAAGTTCTTTTGGTCAAACGTGAACACTTGCACTGACGATTTACCTATTTTGAGGCAGTACACGAGGCCTTCCAGCTGCTCGTCAACATCGTCCGCCAACGTGTCCAAAACAAAAATTGGTGGTGGTCGTCGTTCCTTTGGAGTAATTACTTTTTTTGGCGAAATCACTTTTCTTCGTGCACGTCCATCGTCGTCGTCGTCGTAGGTTGTGCTACCGTCGGTGTTGTTGTTGTTGCTTTCCTCGTCACTCAGTCTCGCGAACTTGTTACTGGTGGGAATGTTGGCGGATGTTGATGCGCCATCGGTCGACAGATTGCCGGAAGTAGCTGAACGGAGCCTTATAGGGCTGCGGCCCTGGACACGGTAATTAGGATGTAATAACTTAGGGTCGAATCCTTTGGCACACACACTACCCGGCGCGATGGCGGTCGACGCGGCGTTGGTTTGTTTACCTTTTTGCACACGGCCGGTAGACGAACTTCGCGGGTTTTTCGAGGCCGTACTCGAACTGCCACGGCCACGGCCGGCCCTTGGCATACTGGTGGAGCAAACTCACGGCTAATCACGGTAAATTACGGCGAAAAATTTCGAAAAAACGATGGAGCACTGAGCACTTGACTGCTGCTTGCACTCGTGCGTACACGGAGGTGATGTAGGAACATATTCAACGTAAATCTTTAATCATTTTATAATCATTGTAGGGCTTTCTTATACAAACTAAAAAAGGTTATTCTGTATGCTTTAAGCTCGGCGGGAACAATGGCTGTTCTCTGGTTCATACAATCCCACCTACAATTGTATCTCAACTGTTGTCCGAATGTGCCCTCATCTTCCGGTTCTCATTCGCAGGAAAGCTTTTTTTTTTGTTGCCCCGGTCCAACCGCACCGCGATTGAAGCAGAACGAAAATTATTACTCTTTTCGCGATGATTGCTTTTCCTGCTCTTTCCGCTCACTGGCTGGACGTTCGCAGTGCATGAGACCCAACATCAGGGCCAATTTGGAGCCCTCGAAAGCCAGCAGGGAAATCCCGCCTGAATCCGTGCTTCCGTTTACGCCACAAGCAACGACCCTTCGACGAGATTGCGATTTATTGTAGCTAATAATCCGCCGAAAAAGCAGTTCCATAAATTCGAGCAATCCGATAAATAATCGAAATTCTTCAGTGTCTTGAAATTTATGTTGCACTGGCAATGGCCATCAGACAATCAATTTGAGGCGATTTGTAGTGAGACATTGAGCGGGGAATAGTAGAAAATCAATTTCGACCTTTATTACAATCATTACATTAGTTGGAGTTGAGACAAGACTAGAATTCAGCAATTCCCCACGAAAACAGCATGATTCGAAAAAAAAGTTCTCCGATCGGGCTCAAAATTTTTCTGGGGGTTCCTTGGCTGAAATAATTAGACCCATATTTTTTTGTTTGGCCATTAGGGTTGCGTATTTCAATTACAAAAATTTTGGTACCCTAACATGTATAGGTCATCGCTGAAATTTTCAAGTTATCGCAGTTTTAGTGAAAAAAGTTGATTTTTTGCCGTTTTCGTCATTTTTCCATGTTTGCGCGTGGCGCGTCGAAAAACCCAGTTTTTAATTTCAAAAAATCGTATCTCAGAGTATTGAAAACATAACTTCACTATTTTTTGCTATGTTATGTGAAATTTTTCGAGAAATCCGATAAAAATATTTTCAGACATAGGCCCTTTGGTCCCGAGACCTTCAAAACAGCATTTTAAGTTTTCATACGACCTTTTCAAATGTTAAGCTAGATTTTTGAAACTTCTTACTATTTTTTCCAAAAAGCCAAACTAATCACCTTTCATTTGCGTCTAGGATAGCTAAAATAGGATAAAATGGCGCGGAGATATGATATGAAAAAAGTGGTTTTTGCGAAAAATGGCGAAAATTGGCATTTTTTGGACCACCCTAACACGGCGTAGGGCACCCTAATGGCCAAACAAAAATATACGGGTCTAATTATTTCAGCCAAGGAACCCGCAGAAAAATTTTGAGCCCGATCGGAGAACTTTTTTCGAATCATGCTGTTTTCGTGGGGAATTGCTGATTATT